>NW_023178608.1:0-5953 GCF_002007445.2 Ailuropoda melanoleuca
AAGAATATAAACAAAAAATAGATGAGTATATTTGATTAAATTAAAATTAAGAATTTCTATACATTAAAAGATACCATAAATAAAATGGAAAGAAAAAAAAACTACACACAAGATAAGAAAAGATATTTGCAACACTTATAACCAGCCCAGCATTAATTTAGCTTATATGAACTTGTACAAATGTTTAAGAAAACACAAACAATCCTATAGGAAACAAGGGCAAAAGATAAACAGTATTTCAAAGACAAGAAAAGACCAATATNAAAGATAAACAGTATTTCAAAGACAAGAAAAGACCAATATGAAACTGAGTGTGACAGTCTAGGGCCAATAAGTTAAAGTCCACATCCATTCCACACCTACCAGGTTGGCTCTAAAAAGAAAAAATATATACAGTAGAGCATCACCAAATTGTCAAGAATGCCGGTGGGAACGTGCAATGTCGCAACCACTTCGACTTTACACATTACTGTTTAATTTGCGCCACCCCAGAACTTCACATTTTCACTCCACAGCCACCTTTGTGTGTGTGGCCAGGAGACCTATCCAGGAATGTCCAGAATAGCATTCTTTGTAAGGGCTTGAAACTGGAAATAATCCAAATGTCCACCAATAGTGGAATGGATACATATTCTGTGATGCATTAGAATAATGAAATATTACTCAACATCAAAAATACATAAACTATCTCTGCATGCATCCAAATGGATAAGTACAGAAAATAGCACTTAAAAGAGTATAATCCAGTGACACAGAGTTAAACAGACACATGAGATAGCATGTGATGGCATTTTTTTCTTACCCATCAAATTGTCAATGATCAAAAATTTGATGACCTACTCTTCTGCCTAGGTTGTGGGGTAAAGTCATTTTCATGCCTAGTTGTTGAAGATATGAATTTCGCAATGTCTGTCACAGTTGACAATATTCATGGGTATTAGCCCAGTGACTCCACTTCAGTGGACTTATAAATAGGACCACCAGGTGTGAGCATCAAAGGATAACACAGCATTGTTTGTGTGTAATTAGAACCTAAATGCCCATGAACAGAGGACTGGTTAAATTACAAGGCCATACAACTGAATCATAAGCAGATAAAATCAAGTTAATATTCTGTACATGAGTACTGAACATTCCAGTATATACTGCTAGGTGGGGGAAAAGAGCAAAGGTCTAACATGTGTTCTCATTTTTATATGCACAGTCTCCTTCAGTAAGGCAGTGGATAATTCTGGAGACAGAAACTGAAGCCTGGTTTAGAATACATACCTTTTATATTTTGTATACGTGCATGTTGTGCCTATCCCAGTGCATGGATTTTCAAAAAGACTGTTAAATTTATTGCTAAAAAAGAGAAAAATGCAAACTCCTCATCATGATAATACAGCGTAGTTGATCATCTTGAAGCTTATTTCTTACCATGTCTCCCCTTACTCACTTTGTTCCAATCAATCTGGTTTAGTTTCTGTTCTTCCAGTAGGCTTGTCCCACCTCTGGACCATTGTTAATGTCGTTCCGAGCCTGAGACACACTTTCCCATGTTTCCTGCCTTGTTGATTCCTCTTCTCTTTTGTTCTTGATTTTATTATCATTTTTTTTTCAAAGAGATGGTCTCTGATCACTATATCAAAGTAGGAGTTCCCTGCTATTCTTTGTCCCTGCACTCCGTGCACTTATCACAGACTGTAATTGTGTATTCATTTCCTTCGTTGTTTATTTGATGCTTATCTATCACACTGCATTATTAGTTCTAATAGTGCAAGGATGGTGATCATTTTAGACATTGATTGACACCTAGTACCTAGCACAGTGCCTGTTAAGTGCTCAGCAACCACTAAGTACTAGATATTTGCTGAGTGGATAAACAGCTTTCCTATGTACCACTAATCATCATTTACAAGATACGATGAAACAGTGATTGTATTCACAATAGCAATGATAATGTAAAACACCAAAGAATATCCTGACAACAACAATAGTAAATGTATGAGAGCCGGGGGGCGGGGGGACTAAAGTATGCAACGTTACAGGGGACAAAGGAGAGGGGCATTTCTGGTAAAGGGATGCTAACCACTGTTCACTGTGTAAATATTAGAGCTTCAATATTCCAGTGCAGCTGGTTAAGTGCCCGACTCTTGGGTTTGGCTCAGGTCATGATCTCAGGGTCATGAGATCAAGCCCCGAGTCAGGCTCATGCTCAGAGGAGAGTCTGCCTGAGATTTTCTCTCTCCCTCTCCCTTTGTCCCACCCCTCCGTGCCCTCTCTCTCTCTCTCTCTCTGAAATGAATTAATAAATCTTTTTAAAAAAAGAATACATGAGTCAGAATACAAAAGACATTTTTACAAAAGAGATGTGCGAGTGGGGAGCGTGGGGAGCTTGCCCAGCCAAAAGGTAATACAAATCATCATGCTTTGGTAAGTAAAATTCTGTGGCAGTAGAGAAAATCTCAGCTGAAAAATTAATAGAACAGAATAGAGTAGGCCACCCAGAAATAGACAAAAGAGAAGATAACGAGTTTTTATTGTGATACTAATAGCTCAACAATTCAGTGGGAAAAATAACTGTCCGTAAAGGGATTGGTTGACTATTGGTCAACTACTGGGGAAAGAAGATTGATGGTTGCCTCACGCTATGGATGCATACAGATGCCAGGGGATTAAAGAGTTACATGTGGAAAATGAGCCACTAAGCACAAAAGCATGACCCAAATCTCAGATTAACGATAACTAGTTTTTTTTTAATTAAAACAATCTGATCATTGCTCAAATAGAAAGCAAACTGGCAACATGTTGCAAAGTGTTACTCATTTCTTTTGACCCTCTGACCCAACGTTTGGCTACCTATTTTAAGGAAATAATCAGGTATAGGACCAGAAACTTCTGTTAAGGGGCTTTCACTGCAGCCTCCTTACGGGGAGAAAAAGAAAATTACATATTTTTACCAGTAGGGAAATGGCTGAATGCACTGGAGGTGTGCATACAAAAAGGAACATAAAATCACAGGAAAATATTTAATGGCATGAGCTAACCCGTATGATACATTAAGTAAAATCTAATTTTACTTTAATTCAAAGCTTTTAAGATTAAATTTAAATTAACTTAAATTTTAAAAGCTTTAATTTAAAACTTTTCAATTTAAAGCTGTATTAAAACACAAACCTATAAATTCAATGTACTCCTCATGCTCAAAATAAAAGTAAATTCAAAATGCGTACACACATATAAAAGGAAATGCATGTGTATATAAATATGTGTACAGACACACATGCATGTGCATGTGCACGCATATGTGTAAACGTGTGTGCGTGTGTGTGTATTGAAACAGGACAAACTCACTTGTGAAGATCTAACAAAATGGCACCAGGGAAACAAAAGCTGAGTGGAGACAGTGGTGCAGAGATGCTGGAGGAGAACAGAGCCCAGAAACACACACTCCTATATGGACTTGATTCTGAGTCAGTAACTGACTTCCCAAATATCTTTATTATTGCATTTTAGCATCAACTAAGTACCCCCGCCCCAAAACCCTACATTGTTCAATAAGTTATTGTTCCTGTTTGTAACTAAATTTTATGAAGACAATACTGTTCCATTGCAGCTGCAGATCTGTGGTTCCATGGAGAAGGGGCATATATTGTGTCAACTTTGTCAGACTGGTTGTATTCTGTAATACTCCAACCTACCTAATTCTTCCTAGACTCCTGGGAGGCCGCTCTGTAAACCACCTCTACTCCAGAGCTGATATGCTAAGCGTGAGATGCTTAAGAAACACTTGTTGTTGGGGCCCCTGGGTGGCTCAGTCATTTAGCGTCTGCCTTCGGCTCAGGGCATGATCCCAGCGTTCTGGGATCGAGCCCGCATCAGGATCCTCTGCTGGGAGCCTGCTTCTCCCTCTCCCACTCCCCCTGCTTCTGTTCCCTCTCTCGCTGCCTCTCTCTCTGTCAAATAAATAATATAAAATGTTTAAAAAAAAAGAAACACTGGTTGATCGGTGCTCTATTTTTCTACCTTTATAAATCTGTAAACCGCCATGGATAAGCCTTCCTAACCCCTCGCTCCTATTAATTAATGTATCCATTCAAAATATTTATGAAGCAAGGTCTGCATCAGGTATGGCTTCATAAACTGGCAGCGTGCAAAGCAGATAAAGGCCAGCTCTCACTCCAGCTGTGGTAGACAGGCAATTAACAAATAAACCAAGGGATATTTAATATGTGGTGGTGGTGGCATGCGATAAATGCTATGATGAAAAATACAGCAGCATAAGCAGGATAGAAAGTGACAATGAGGGGTGGGACTGCTCATTCATAGGGAGCTCAGAGATGGCCTCTCTGATACAAAGACATTTGAGCAAAAACCTGAAAGAAGTGAGGCCACGAGTCATGACGATATTTGGGAAGAACATTCCAGGCAGAAGGAATAGACAGTGCAGAGGCTCTGAGGCAGGAGAAGCAAGAAGCCCAATCCAGCCCAGCATGAAGCCCACTGGGGCTGCAGGGGAGAGGCAAGTGTGAGGGTGGCGACATGTTTAGGAGGTGAGCTCTGAAGGGAACGAAGGGCCAGACCCAGTAGGGTCTTGCACCGTGGAAGGGATACCTTCCATGAGGGAGGGATGGGATGGGAAGGGATACCTTCCAAGAGGGAGGGATGCCCCTCTTTTCGAAAGTTCCTGTTATGCCACTTTGCTTTTACAAAAGAGCTACATTAACCCCTGTTTTTTTACCTGGAAGAAATCCGAAGAGGATTTTTGCTTTTGCCATAAGTGAGAATAGTGCCCATCACTGGTATGTTACAGAACCACAGACATCCTGAGCAGGGAGAGCAGCAAAGCCCAGCTCCTTTCCGGGGCCCGCACTCAACATCTCAGCATGAACTGCCAGAACTTTGTGTCTGGGAGCACCTGTGTTTCATCTCAATTTCGTGTGGGTATCCATCGGCAACACACGTCCTAAGGAGCTCAGAAAAGCCTAAGAGGTGATTTTTGGGGTCTGGGAATGGTCAAAAAAATTTCCATATAAGTTAATGCTAATTGCTCCTTGGTTGTACACCGTTTTCGGCCTATGAGAAGCTTCTAAGAGCGTTCTGCTTTCGGAAAACACGGGAAAGCTGCATTGGCTTTTCTCTCCGTGAGATGGGAAGGCACTGGAAAGTTCCCTGCTCTGGGGTTCGGATAGATAACCCACCTTCCATGTCGTAAGTCACGCTGGCTGCCGCGAACAGAACAGACTGCAGGAAGGGCAAGGCCAGAGTCAAGGAGACAAGCTGGAGGCCTCTTACAAAAGTCCCATTGGAAAGAGAGTTTGGCCCAGACCAGGGTGGCAGTCATGCAGGTGTTGTGACAGCACTAGATCCTGAATATGTACATCAAAGGAAGAGACAGCCCGATTTGCTGATGGATTTTGTGCGGAGTCCCAGAAAAAGAACAGAGACCAAGTGACCTCCAGACACGCCATCACTGCAACTGCACAGGAGAAGCACCTGGGGGCTTACAAAGATGCAGGTCCTGTGGGCCCTGCCCAGACCTCCTGGGTACGAATATCCAGTAATGTGGCCTGAGAATCCTTAGTTCTAGAAAGCTCACAGACATCTACTGTGGCAGGTCCGCAGGCCAGCATAAGGGAATCTCAGCTTCAAATGCATCGGCCTGAAGATCACATATAACACTATGTTTTGACCTCCTTTTTATAGATCCACCAGCCTTACTAAATTCTGAACTCCCAGAGGGCAGAGACGGCATCTGTTGTATTTTCCTCTCTTGCACAGGGCCTGGGATCCTAGTGCCCAACGAACACCTGTCCAGCCCGACCCGACAGTCACAGGAGCAAATTCCAATCACCTACCACTCTGGTCCAGTTTTACGATCACTGGGAATAGGGAGGTTGTCACTGAGGTAGGAAGCCCTCTACCACCTCATCCAGAACAGGACAAGTCCCTCCCCACCTCCCCCCACCTC
>NW_023178609.1:0-4753 GCF_002007445.2 Ailuropoda melanoleuca
GCTGGGGTGCGTGGCCTCCAGCCTGGCACCTGGCTGGGTAGACCTGTAGGGACAGCGGCGCCTTCCCTCAGCCTCGCCAGCCGTGTGCACCTGCCTCAACACCTCCCACGTTCGGAGAAGTCCTTCCCCTTTCAGGGGCTTCTGCTTTAAAGGTAGGGAAATTTTAGGACACCAAAGACAGAGAGTTTGCAAATACTCTCTCTGTCCCCGAATGTCCCATCAAGGCCATGGCAAAGCTGCATTCAGCGGCCACTTGCCCCATGCTCAGCCCTTTGCTAGAGGTGGGGCCACTCAATACGTTTAAGCAGGCCTGGGCCCCTGGCCTGGGCACCTCCTGGACGGAGGGACGGAGACAGCTGAGTCTTCCAAATCCGGATTCTGGGCTGTGGCAAAGCTTTGGCGAGGGATGGGCTCTTGCCCCCTGACACAGTACCACTGCGGCAGGAATGATGGGTCCCCAGGGGTCCTCCTACCCATTCTCCTGCCACCAGAGGCAGTTCTAAGGCTGAGGTACAAGCCCAACTTGATTTTTCAGAAGTCACTCAAAACATGAAGGCTAGATTTGTGTCTATTAGGAGGGGAAACGTTAGCAGCAAAGACACTTACTCTGGGGACAAAGAGAGACCTCTCATAGGAAGTCCCTAAAGTGCTCATCTCTTCTTACAGTCACTGCACTGTACGTTTTGAGAAGGAAGGCAGAGAGCTTGGCATGGTTCTCGTCATAATTTCAGTTCATATAGTCCACCTCTTTTCCCTGGAGGGAAAGCAAATGCATTTTAAAGACTGGAGGCATCTTCGTTTCTAGCAAATTCTAAAGCAGGTGCGTACTGGAGGGTCACAAAGAGGTGTTCCTGTGAGTGCTGGTGGGATTCTGGTGCATATGGGAGACGAAGACCAAGTGTCTCTCAAGGCGACCCTTCCGGGGGGAGCCCCCACTCCTCAGCCATGGACTCCCCTCCGCTAACCCCTGGGCTGTCCCTCAAGGCCCTGCGAGCCTCTGGTGACATTTTCCGTGTCTTCGAGGCCACGCAGAATATGTGTGTGGGCACTGGGCCCTCGGTTTCCTATCTAGGCACATGGCACTCTGTGTCTTAAGGCCCTGATCATGTGGGACTTCCCCGAAACGCTTTCCATTTCAGAAATAATGAGAGAAAGGGTCAAGTCTGCTGCTTTCATGATGACCACGGACTTTGATGGAAATTCTCCATGAACCCCCCGACCCTTCTTAGGAATCTCCCAACAAGGGGAAGTGCTTCCCCTGGCCCTCCCTTTGACCATTGGAAACCCACCCCACCCCAAGCTGGTTTCTGCCTCAGTGAGTGGAGGTGGGAAGGGAGTGCATGGCTCGGCCCTGCATTTGTGTGGGTGAATCCTGTGACATCATGCCCTTTGAAGTTAGACTCATCCGGGCGCCTGGGTGGCTCTGTTGGTCAAGCATCTGACTCTTGGTTTCAGCTCAGGTCATGATCTCGGGGTTGGGCTCCATGCTTAGTGTGGAACCTCCTTGAGATTCTCTCTCCCTCTGCCCCTCCCCACCCCTGCTTGCTCTCTCGCTCTCTCTCTCTCTCAAAAAAAAAAAAAAAAAGGAATTGGGGGTGAGGNGTGGGTGATGTCTGCGCACAGAGAGTGACCCCCAGGCTGCCTCCCCTGCCCCTGCACCCTTGCACATCCTGAGCCCAAGGACCCAGGCGATGGTGGGAGGTGCAGGAGTTTAGAGGCTCTGCTCCCTCACTTTCGGGGCAGATAAACTGTGAGGTGATACTTACCCTCCAGAGTCCCCCATGGGATCAGGATGAGGCTACCCTCCCCATGCGCATAATCCCTGTGTCCCCTTGGTAAGAAGCACCTTCCCTGAACGCCCCCCCCCGCCATTTCTCCCTGGGGACAGGTTGACCAACGCTTCCCACTTTGCCTGAAACTGTCCCCGTTCTGTAAAGTTCTGCATCTCTGTAGCTCGTCCCCCTCCCCCAGTCCCAGGTCACCTGGGCCAGCGCTTTCTCAGTCAACAACTTGCACACCAGTCTCCATCTCAGGGTCTTGGAGTCTGAGTCTCTGCTCCTGGTGGTAAATGTTCTCCAGCAATCCAACACCTTCAGTCCAGCCTTGATGTGGGCGAGGAGGTCACGAGGGGCCTGGGGAGGGGAAGGGCACACGGACACCTGAGGCGAAGCATCTGGGTGCTGGTGGGACCACTTCCTGGGAGCGGGTAGTGACATGAAGGTGGAAACCACTGGAGTAGAGGACAGTAAGGACAATGGCGAGAAGTGAGAAGGAGAACTTCAGGATGCCAAAGGTTTCAGTAAATCGAGACACTTGCAGGAGGCTGGTAATTGAAGGAACGGGGCATACGGTGATGAGAAATCCCACCGTGAGTGTTTGTTGGATGAATGACCAAATGGACAACATCGAGGAGGGACACGTGACCACATGCCAGGCAGTGAGGCCCTCGGACAGGCTGGCGTAGTAAAGGTCAGCAGCCTCAGCCCTGGGCCCGAGGGGATGCCGACCGCTGAGTCACAGAAGCAAACGCTGAACCCCACGGAGGCCCAGAAGCTTCAAAACCAACCATCACTGATGTTCACAGTGATGCTGAGAATCGAGTGTGGACAAAGCAAAGCCAAGTGGCTTCACTGCTGCAGTAAAGGGAAAGGCAGCTCGCTGGAGCCGGGAGCAGGTCCTGGTGGTGCAGCCCAGGGCGGATCGGTGCAGGATTCTGGAGGGTTCCAAGGAGGGTCTTTCCACACAGAAGTCTGCTGGGACAAACAGTTCAGGACTACGGACACTGTGAGGGCAAGCCAGTCTTGACAAGTAAACAGCCGTTTGGAAAGGGAGTTGTTCCGTCCATCAGTGAGTCGATCCGCTGTCCTGAGAATAGGTCTGGCTGAGGATTGTTGTTCCAGTAAATGAACTGTAGGCAGTTCCTGAAAGACCCAGTAAAGGCATTTGCAACTTTCTCTCCTTGGGTAAGAATTCTCTGAAATAATAACATCGTGCCGATATTATTAGTTTCTGATCCTGGTAAATTGTGTGGTTGCAGGCAAGTTCTTCCCCAATCTTTGCCCCCCCTGGCCTTTCAGTGTGGGGACTCCCTGGGACCAGCACTGATGGCCTCAGGGCTTCCTCCTGAGCTGGCGTGCTCCTGTCACATGAACTTGGACCCAAGAGAGCAACACGCAAGGACTGCACGTACTTGTCTGAAAAGAAATTTAGGAATGTGCAGAAGTCTTGGCACAGGGAACCAAGCCATCTGGACCAGGCCAGTTTCTTCAGTGCTCTTAAGTGAGTGGTCACAAAACGCTCACAGCTCCCTGGGGGAGTACGAGATCTCACGGCCCGAGACAGAGGTCGCAAGTCCTCACTACGATCCCTCGTCGGTGCCGTGTGGTGGGGATGGCCATTGCAGGGCAGGAGCAAGGGCTGGGGGGTCACTACTCTCATGGCCTGGGGGAAGGGTGCTCTCTGGTCAAATGTCTGCTTGGTGGTCTCTCTCCTCCGTCACTTCACACGGGGACCCAGGGGCGTTAGCCCAGGGAGGAGAGGTTCTGGCTAGTGCAGCCTGGCCTCAATTCCCACCCTGTCGACGTGGACCGGGGTCAGGGGACAGGAGGATACTGTCTGGCTGAGCAGGGCCCTGGGGGAGTCGGGCTTCTGAGACAGGAGCACTTGCCCCTGGGATGGGTTCCGGAGGGCACGGAATTCCAAGGGCACAAGGAAAGCGATGGAAGGTGTGTCAGGGAGAGGCAGCCGCACAGGTGAGGCTGAGGCTGCTGCGGGCAGGCGAGCGGGCAGGCGAGCGGGCACAGTGGCATGGACGGTGACCGAGGAGGAAGGGCGTGCAGGGGAGGCCGAAGGATCGGCGGGGCCAGTCCCATGCACTCCCTGGCGAGCATGAGGTGGGGCTGGGCAGGAGGTGGCAAGCAGCAGCCCTGCTGNTGGGCAGGAGGTGGCAAGCAGCAGCCCTGCTGACCCAAAGCCTGTCTCCCGGTGTCCTCAGTCCGCGATGCCGCTGCCCCAGCTGGACCCAGTGCCGCAGGCCTGGCCCTGGGGAGTCGGGGAGTCGGCTGCAGCCACAGCTGCTTTTCTAACCACACCCCTGCTGATGCGGGGCCGTGAGCGCTCCCGGGATCCTGGCATATGGTTGCTTATTACCCATAATGTCCCTGCTGTTGTGAATTTTCTCCTTTTCATCTTTTTTATGAGTATTTTAATGGGAAGGTGGGGGAGGGTGCATCAGGCTGACGCTGGAGACGGTAATATGAAAGAACGTTCCTTCACGGTGCTGAGTTGTCCTCGGGGAGCAGGGCCTTCCAGCATTTCCGGGGGCCCTGCTCCCGCCCCTGGAACTGGACGCAGGGTCGGAGGGGCGAGCGCTGGCAGGGGGGCCAGCCTCCCCCCGGACAGGGCACAGAGCGAAGGCTGTTTCCATTCAAGGAGCTCCTCCAGTAGGCGCGGGAGCTGACCCCAGAACCCACATGCCCCGAATCACCCAGAGCCCAGAACTACCACCAGGGCCGGCCTCGCAGACGCTGACCCGCCCGGGGCAGTCACGCTCAGCAGGACCCCACAGAGTGCACCGTGACTGCCGTCTTGAAATTCATCAAATTTTTTTAAGAAGGGACCCCAAATTCCCATTTTCTTCCAGGCCTTGCAAATCATGCAGCCAGTGTTGAGTAGGTAACTTGTGTGTAAGTGTGCTGGGAAAACTGAAGTTCTCCGGTACTACTCACACCGAGCGTTTCACTGCTGACACTCC
>NW_023178610.1:0-1084 GCF_002007445.2 Ailuropoda melanoleuca
ACACGACCGCCAGCCCCGGGTCCCCTCCCGTCCGAAAAAGGAAAGGTAAGGCAAAGAGACAAAGGCCAAGGAACTCACCTGACGGAGACCGAGAACCGGCGGGAAAGATCAGGCGAAGTGCCGCGCTCACGCGGGGGCAGACGGTCGGACGGCGACCCCCGCCCACCTCTGCCGTAAAGCAGCGCCCTCGAGGCCCGGGGTAGGCCGCAGCCCCTCCCCCCAGCGTCGGCGTCTCCTCCTATTCCCCGGAGCTGGCGGGGGCTGGAGGTACGGGGTCTTGGGGGAGGGGTGAGAATCCGGGTTCCTCGGTGTTGGCCCCGCCCAAGGGAGGGGTGGGACATCCTCAGAAGGTCCCAGGTGCTAGAAGGGGCGGAGAGAGGTGGACCTGGGAAAGTCAAGAGTGGAAAGCTGTGTTTTGCCGTTTGCTCGGGAACATCNTTCGGGAACATCAGTTTGCCCCCTCGTAGACGATGAATTTGCTGAAACAAACCGAGAATTTACCGTACAACAGTCGCAAAACTACCTAGAGGGAAAAGAAGTTTAAATAAATACACTTCCAAACGATGTTACAAATTTGCATCATTCATTTGCTTGAGGTTATGAAAACTTTAATTGCTCCCTCCCCAGGTGAGAGTCGAGATCCGAAAAGCTGGCACTCCTTCCGCCCCGTCACCTCCCTCCCGCCCTTGGCAAAGGGAGCGCTCTTTGCGTGGACTTTACAGGGCTGCTGCAGGTGGTGTCCGCATCGCCTAGGTGGATGGATGGGGATGTGCTGGGTCCGAAGGAATCACAGCAACTGGCAGGTTTGTCCTGCCTGACCGATGTCTTGGCTCATTTCTTCCTAACTATTGAAAGAGGAGCACGTTGCTCTTGCGAAAGAATGCTCCCATAATGGAGACACGTGCAGATTAGGCGAGGTAAAGGAACCTAACAGGTGATGCGGCCACTCAGGGATGAGGGATGTCAATTTGGTGCGTGTATCCTCCCAGCAGGTTGTAATCTAAGGACAGAGAGAGATGGATGCAAATAAAGATCTTTCAAAACAGTTGTCTAAGGAGCTCCCTAGGTTCGTGGGTCCTCCAGC
>NW_023178611.1:0-228 GCF_002007445.2 Ailuropoda melanoleuca
GTTTGTTTGTTTGTTTGTTTGAGAGGCAGAAGGGAGGGAGGGGCATAGGGAGAGGGAGAAAGAGAATCTTAAGCAGGCTCCACGCCTGGTGTGGAGCCCGACGCAGGGCTCAATCTCACAGCTCTGATATCACGACGTGAGCCGAAATCAAGAGTGGGACACTCAACCGGCTGAGCCACTCAGGCACCCCTTGGAACTTCTTCTCCTCCTCCTTCTTCTTTTTTTTTT
>NW_023178611.1:1935-2746 GCF_002007445.2 Ailuropoda melanoleuca
ACACACACACACACACACACACACACACACACTTACAAACAGGTCTAGGCTCATCATAGTAAAACTTCTAGAAACCAAAGGGAAAAGAATGGCCTTAAAAGCAAAGAGGGAAAAACAAACATGACTAACAGGCAACACTCTCTTATTACTTTAATCAGAGAGAACTTGACAGAATTATCTGGAGACCAAAAAAGAAAAGAAAAGAAAAGAAAAAAAAAAAGGAACAGTGAGACAAGAGTGCCATGATAGAAAGTGTAGGCCCTTGTAGTTCTGGAGAAACCAAGGGACGACATGGTGGTTCTGAGAAGCCCTGTCCTCTGAAGAGGAGACCTCAGAGCTTGGGCTCAGACTTTGTCTTTTGAGAGACTTCTTAGTTCGTGCGTGTGTCGCCTACTCGGAGTGAGCACAATATTAGCCCTTAGGTTACACAGAGTAACATTACATCTTCCAATCCTACCCATTTGCTGACTTCAAATTTTCTCTCTCATATCGTACACAGAGTAACTTTACTGTAAGTAGGTGTAAATGAGTAAACTTACATCTTTAAGGGTTCATGGGACAATCATTAAGCAGAGGTACACGATGAGAAATATTTGGGGATCTCTGCTTTCAAGAACTCAGGTAACAATGCCCTCGTGCAATGGTGTCACCTTAGGACAGCAAAATGGGGCTGGGGGGTGACAGGTTATTCAATCACCTTAGCCCCCCACAAGAGGAGCTGCCATCCTCTCTTATAAAACAGGAGGCATTAGAGCTCTTAATGTCCAACTAAAGACCACACACCAGCAATACACAAACACACACACACACA
>NW_023178612.1:0-1416 GCF_002007445.2 Ailuropoda melanoleuca
TTTTTTTTTTTTTTTAAAGGAATAAAGAGATTTCCTAACTGGTAAAATAGAAGGGAGTGCCCCACATGAATGCTTGTACCCTCATCAGCTGGGAAGACGTATAAAAGTCAACGCGGTGTGCAAAGACAGACACCATGTTTTAAAAGGGTCCTAGGAACATAAGAACTAGGATGATCGGTAGGGGAAGAAAGGGATAAAGAAAGGGGGGGTAATCAGAAGGGGGAATGAAACATGAGAGACTATGGACTATGAGAAAAAAACTGAGGGCCTCAGAGGGGAGGGGGGTGGGGGATTGGGATAGACNGACCGGTGATGGGTAGTGAGGAGGGCACGTATCGCATGGTGCACTGGGTGTCATACGCAACTAATGAATCATCGAGCTTTGCATCGGAAGCCGGGGATGTACTGTATGGTGACTAACATAATATAATAAAAAAAAAAAATTAAAAAAATAAAATAAAAAATAAAAGGGTCCTAGGAGATGCTGTGTCACCCATTTTAATGTCAGTGCCCAGAGAGCTTCACTCCTCAGTGCTCTGGTCCCACCAGTGCCTGGTAACCATCAAGGAGAGTTGGGCAGCAGAGATGAACTTACCCAGAGCTTGTGATGTCTTCCAGGAGTTACGGGGCAAGCCGGGGAGCATGTTCCTGTCTGACTAGTCCAGGAATGTCCTGGAGGGTCAGCAAACTTTTTTTCCAGTCTCCTGTTTACCGCATAATAAATTAAAAGAGCAGCACTTGAGGTAGGCTCAAGATTTTCACCTTTAAAAAGAAATACTTTTCTGATTACAGGGTGGAGCCCGGTCGACATTACTGGAGAACACAATGAAACCACAACTGTCTAATTCTAAAAATCCCTGGAATGACAATGTGTGCTTGACAGCTTCGCATTCTGGGAAAAAGGTCTTCAGTGGCCTTCCTCCTGAAGTTTGAATACGGGTTCCTGGCTCAGTCCTAAACAAGGCATGTTTTGCCTAGGTATTTATCGGTGTGGGTCCCATCAAGACCCAGACAAGCGTGGGCGCTCTGGCCCTCAGCAGCTTTTCTCAGGCTCCTGAGTTCTCCAGCTGGCAGCTGCTCACAGGAGGAGCAAGATCTGTCAAACCCTGGGTGGCTCAGTCGGTTAAGTGTCTGTCTTTGGCTCGGTCATGATCCCAGGGTCCTGGGATCCAGCCCCCACTGGGCTCCCTGCTCGGTGGGGAGTCTGCTCCTCCCTCTCCCTCTGCCCCTCCTCCCCCTGCTCCTGCTCTCCCCTGCTCTCAAATGAATATAGAATCTCTCTCACTGTGGGTATGTCATCTTAAGTAGCAGTGAACTAATGTAATCCCCTAGAAGGAAATCAAGGCAGGGCGAGGTATTATTCCTTGTGCCTTTAACACAGACCCCTCAAAACCTGCAGGAGCTATGGGGGGGGGG
>NW_023178613.1:0-5907 GCF_002007445.2 Ailuropoda melanoleuca
TCAGGTTTTGTTTGTTATGAGGATCTAGGGTTAAACATTACCTGTGCACCACTGAATACAGCACCTAGAAAACAGTGTTCTGATTCAGAAAGGTAGTGAAAGGAAGTAATCAAATGTGCAATGTAGCATGAACAGAAAAGCACCCAGCCCTGATGAGTGTAGAAGAATGAAGGACTCAAAGACAGTAATGGCAGAGATGCCGCAGCAAAGAAGAGAATGACTGAGACATTTGAAGAATTTGAGGCATCAATAAAGGTAGAGAATTCAAGAAAATATAAAGGCAACAAGACACTCCAGAGAAAGCGAAAAACCAAACGGTCACCAGTGTAAAACAGGAAGCAGTGATCTAAAGAACAAATGAAATCATTTCTGAGTGGAACATAAAGTAGGTAAGACTCTGGAAGCTATAAGAATATGATGAAAAAGGTTATGTTTCTTTTCCTAATAAGATAAAAAATAAATGCAATCAGAATCTTTATAAAATGGAAGGAAAGACAGGAGGGAGGGAAAGAAAGAAGGGAGGAAGGGAGGGAGGGAGAGAGGGAGAGAGGGCTGGAGGAAAAAAGACCAAATCAGTGATGCAAGGAAAGCATGGTTCAAAGATACCAAGCAAATTAGAATGGGGAGTTATTTTGAATGTAAATATGAATAAGCCATTCAAACATTCTCCTTGATTGGCAGGGGGATGGGACCATTGGAACTATAGGAGAGAAATGTAACCCTAGTTCATACTTGGGGCTGCATGAATAATTGTCCATACTCATTATAATGTAAATGTTTCTTACTGGATTATAGCTTTCAGAATCAAATTGGAGAAAGTTTGAAAGTCCTCATTATGGTTATGGAACAAAATGTAAGTGCGATTTGACCGTATAAAGCATATTTAACAAGAGTTGGGAAAGGCTTAATGTTCTGCATGTATGGCAACAGGAACGGAGTGTGCTTTAAAATTCTTTCTGTAGGGTTAGGTATTTCTTTTTACCAGGCTCCAAGGTGGGAATATTTCCTATAAATCTATGAATCATTAACTGCAACCCACATTAACCACACACACCAATAGCTCAAGAAATATTTCTGCTTCCTTATTTTATGCTCATACAAATAGGAGTACCTTTAAAATACAGTAACTTTCTTATTGATCCATATATTATATTTAATGATTCACATGGTATTTTGCTTAATTGCTCGTAATTATTATGAATTGTGAAAATTAATTTATTCTTAATTAAAGAGCTGTAAAAAGTCCAGGTGGCCAAACATTTCCCTTGGCATTTACCTAGACTGGGTCTACACAATAAACTTCTGCCCAAACAAAAGCTGGGTTAGACCGTTCATTCTTAAGGAGTGAGTACCCTTGGAGATTCAACTTCTCAGTAAGAAAAGTGAGCTGGCGTTTGCTCTCATTCCCCTTGGACTTTTCCCCTGATCACTGGAGGCAGACACAATAAAAAAGATCAAAACAGGGTTTTTCATGTTGGCAGAATCATAAGAAAGCATTTGATCAATCCATAGTTTCATAAAAGACTGTGAAATTAAAGCATATTGTATGACTGATATTCTCTCTGTATAACCTCTAGTCTAGGGATTCATGAAGTCAGTATTTTATAACCATGAAGGATCAAATCTTTGCTTAAAGTGGGAATTTAAAAGCTCTAATTAACATTCCTATTAGCTAAATTGATATATCTCAAGGCATTTCAAGTAAGTTTAGAGTTACTAGAGTAGGTTTCTTTATGTCTAGAAAACCCATGTAGCCCTCCTCTCTACCACCATCATCCTTGCTTCCTTTGCTCTAAAATCTCATGGCTACTCAACTCCCAGGGGACTTTTCATGCTTGGAGGTGATAATGCCCAACTTGTATGCTCACAGACCTGTCCTGGGCCAAATTACGGTCTTATATTTCAAGCTATACTTTGTGGATATTTCTTCATGGCTTTAAAAAAGAATCAATAGCATTTATATCATATTCTGTCTCAGAGCCACATCACAAAGAGTTCTAACAACTTGGAGATTTACCACTATGCTAAAGAAGATGCTACTCCAGAGAAGTTTCTATGTGTTTGCAGACAGGTAACCAAGCCTTAGGAGGTACCCAAACTTCTAGTGGATCCAAGAATTCTAGATACAGCCTGCTCGTGATTTCGTTCATCCAATAAAGACAAGAATAATGTTAAGGGCTTCACAATTTCTGCCTGGTTTGATATTATCTTTGGTAGGGGTAGATGGCAAAGGTTAATCCATTGAATCCAGAAAACAATCATTTAGTGAAATGAAGAAAGTCAAATCAAGTTTAATATATCACCTCCTTTTTCTGTTGCTTGATTTTTGGTACCCTCTCCAGTGGCTGAACAGCCATTAGTGTTTATGTAGCTAGATGTGGTGGAACCGTGAATGCTAGGGGGAGTATTTTCTTTAATGCCAGGTGTGACTGTTTAAGTTGTTCCTCGAACTAACTTTACTAGGACTTCTCACAAACCTTCTTGCATCCATAGGAAGCTTTCTTCCCAGAAAAACTCATTGAAATAGTATTAAAATTCAAAACTTGTATTGTAGGTATTAGGATTTTGATGTAAATAAACAGAGTTTTAAGTCCACAGAAATAGCTATAAAGCTCTACCAACAAGGAATGATGGAAAGGAAGGGATAACTATTTCCCGTACATATAGTAAGATACATATCATATATNTTTCCAGTACATATAGTAAGATACATATCATATATCTCAGTAATATCCTATTTGGAATGAAAATATTATGAATAAGCCTTAATTCTTTGCCTAGCTAAAACCATTTTCATGTCAATAATGAGGAAAATTACTTGGGCTATGTGGTACTTAATGATCGACAGCAATATTCAGCACTCACGTAGCAGTTTTTATTTTCAAGTCACTCTGTTAACCAAATTCAAGATACTATGACTTTTTCAAGAGGAATTAATTGAAAAGAGAATTGGTAGTACTTGGTCTTTCTAGAGTTCAGAGTATGCTTTGAATGGCAGGCGTTACAAAACCACATGATACCCGATCATATATGAAATGATTAATGAATGTAATGCAGAAAGACTGGAGAGAGAAGCATAAAATAGTTTCAAAAATACTTTTAATCTAATCATAAGAATGTCATTGGCGATTTCTTTTTAAATTTAGTTTTTTGAACCTGAAACCAATTATTTTTTCTTTCATGTAAATTCATTCATTTGTTCAGTATGTACCACTTCACAGTTGCTAGGACATAGGCTGTAAGGGTATAAGGATAAGCAACAGAATTCTTGGACTGGAGAAGTGGTTCCTACTCTAGTGGGGAAGAAAGACACAGATCAAGTAATTATAATAAACCATATATACTGTGGTACAACAGTGTTCAAAGAGCTATAGGAACACATGGAAAAGTGTTTTAACCTCTGCCTGGCATGACCGGTATGTTTAAGACATCCCTACAAAAAAGGTGGCTATCGAGCATGGTTCCCAAAGAATGGTCAAAATTTTTCAAGCAAAGAAGAGTCGGGACAATTAAATTAACAACGAAAAAGCACAATTAAAGAGTAAAGAATTAAAGCAATCAATTAAATCATTAAACAATTTGTTAAATTAATTGAAGAATAATTAAAGCAAAAGGTACAGCAGAGCATTTCAGAGGGCCATAAAATGTCAATTTTAGTTCCATTACATTTAAGTCCACTTTCAGGAATTTATCTTAATTGGACAAGTTGAGGCAACACTGCATAGTGTTAGGTACATAGACTCTTGAAACAGACTGGCTGGTCTCAAATCCTGACTCTGTCACTAATTAACATGGGATCCTGGGCAATATACTTAAATTCTCTGTGTCATGGCTCCTCATCTGCAAAATGATAGAATCTATTTCATCATGTTGTTTTGTAGACTGAATGAGTTAATATATATAAGACACTTAAATATGTGCCCGGTGCACATGTATACACACACATATCACACACATGTGTGTAACGTGTGTGTGTGTATATATATGTACATATTTGCTCATATAAGGATGTTCACAAAAATGATGTTCATAATGAAGGGGGATAGAAAACTACGTGTCCAATATTATGAGATATTAAAAGTATATGTTGATAAAGTGAACGACTACATATCCATACAAAATAATGTAGAACAATATGTATGGATTTAAAAAAAAACTGATCATAATATATTATGTAGGACAAAATCATGTGTACATATGACATTCTACTTGATAAAAAGAAACATATCTAGTCATTCAATCAACATATTTTGAGACCCCTACTAGGCATATGAAATGCTTGTGTAGCTATCCATGTAAATCTGTGTGTAGAAACGTACAACATTAAATCCACCTGTCCAAATTGTAACCAAGGAGTAGAATCTTGGTCATTTAAACATTATTGCTATTGAAGGTTTTCTAAAAATTTTACTCAACAAACATGGATTACTTAAGAAGAAGATTTGTGCTTTCTCCCACCATCTCTCTCTCTCCCACTCTCTATCTCTCTTCCCCTCTCATTCTATGTCAGTGCACACATGCCTTTTATCTTAATCCACACTATGAGATACATTTTACATTGACAGCATACATACTGAAACAAAACATCAAGAAGCAATGTTTAATCTTATGCGTGCCGTAGTCTGGTGTATTCTATTGTAACTCATTAGCAGTGCAAGTCTAAACCAACTAAATTGATTTCCAGCCTACCAGTTGGTCAAGATTTGTAGTTTGCTAACACTGGTATAGCACGCATGTTGTGGAAGGTGCTTCATCAGGGGAAGACGAAGAGCAAGGTGTGCCTGGCTAAAGATTTCCCTTGTTAAGAGGCCATTAAAGGCTTTATCTCATCCATAAAAGAGTTTCATAAACAGTCTTATGCTTTAGAAAACCCCTCCTATCAGAGGTTTGAAAGTGTTTTTATCCTGTTTTGTAATGGGAATAGGGAGGTAATGAGGGTAAAGATAAGACTTGGATTGAAGGTGGGGCACATGGTGGAAGGTATTGCAATTTTCACATGAGAGATGATGGGACCCCAAACAAGAAGTAAGACAAGGGAAATCAGAACAGAGACAGTGTGGAAATATTCAAGAATGAGAATTTAAGGNAAGTGAAATCAGAACAGAGACAGTGTGGAAATATTCAAGAATGAGAATTTAAGGGCCACTTATATGGGAAAGGTGAAAGATAACCCAGGTCAACTTGGCTTACATCTTTGCTCTGACCAAAGAAAAGTGGCTGGGTGGACACTGTTACAATTACTGAAAGTGAGGAAGAAAATCACAGTTTTGAAGCTGATGTGTTTTAATTACTTACAGATCTTACACAGAATCAGATGACATATTTCAACTGCGGTCTTTCCTTATCCCTTTTCCTTTTTTTTTTTTTTCTTTCAAAGATGGATTACAACCTAGTGTGGGTGGTCCACTGGTCAATCGTGCCCATTGATACTACCTCAAAGCAAGGAACTGAGAACTTTGCCACTGAACTCAATACAGGTATGGAGATCCCCTCCTCTCTATCAGAATGTGCCCAACAAGTCAATTTAGGTTAAGCCAAAAATAATTTGAATAACTGAAATAATAGTAAGAACTGGGCAAAAAACATGCTCTAAGGAAACCTAGTACCTACTAAAAATAACTTCTGGGTTACCTACTGTTAGGGATTTTTTTAAACACTACCCTTCTTATATCAACCAGATAGCTTAGCTAAATGTACAAAATTTCAAGCTCCGGGGTTTAATTATAAGAAATGAGCTTCTTATAATTAAGTAAACTTTTAAAATGCTTTGGCAGCAAACATTTTAAAAAGGATTTTTATATTTACCAATAGGTTCTTTTATTTAAAAAAAAGATTTTTATTTATTTGAGGGAGAGCGAGATCAAGAGAGATGACAGAGGGAGAGGGAGAAGCAGACTCACCACTGAG
>NW_023178614.1:0-1341 GCF_002007445.2 Ailuropoda melanoleuca
TGAAAATTTTGCTTAACTTTGACCCGGCAATTCAGAGTGAAACCCAGTGACAGATCATTTCATGGGGCTATTAAGGGAGACTAAAGGATGTACATCGTTCTTAACCTGTGTGAGGAGCTCTGTAAAGGGGAGGGAGGGTCAAAGGAATAGAGGCTGCTCAGCAGCCTTAGTGACATTTCGGGACCAGGCCTGTAGTGGGAACCGGAAGACCCAAAAAAGACTTGGGTAGTTCCATTTTAGCATAACGATGTGCGGACTCCAAAACATCAAACATCAGCTCTATTCAGGATCAGAATCTTTACTTTTCCATAACAGACTTCAGCTACTAAGGAGAAACACAGAATTTCCAGTTGTGAATTTTTACCAGGAGTTCTGTGGCTGTGAACAATGCAGACAGACTCTGATTGCGTGGCTAGGGGAAGGTACCAGAGCGTTTATGGCCATAAGCGCTCTGGTGAATCTGATGGAACAGGAATCGCACACACTGATTACAGTCAGAGAAATGCTGTTTTGCCCCCGACTTGTCAAGACTCAGCCTCACAAGCCTCGTCTCCAACTCCAGCGCTCTTTCTCTGTCTACAGCCCCTTGGTTCACAGATGCAGAAACTAAATCCCCAATCCCTGTGTGGTACCAACAGCTGGATTAGCATCTCTTCCAGGATTCAGACTCCTGCTTCCAGCCTCATGAATCGCCACCACTTCTGCCTGCAGCTGTCTTCGGAACTTCCCCTGACTCCTGAGTCCACTTGCCCCTGTCCAGCATCGCACTGCGTGCGCTCCCACCTGTTTTGCACTTGGCATGAAAAAGTTGACCACCAAGAAAGAATTCCCTGAAAATGGAAGCAAATGGGCATTTATTTGGGCAATTAGAATTGCAATTCGGGAGACAGAGTTTCAGGTAGAAGCCTGGCTCTTGTTCTGAAGAAGACAGCAGAATTATACAGGCCAAAGGTCATGCCTGTGGTGCTCATTCAGGTCCTCTCTGCAGAGCCAGGATTGAAAACAGGTTAACCAGGGTGGGTTGGGCTACTATGCAAATGAGGGGTGGAAGCTTGTTAAACTGCACTGGGTCCTTTTGAAGGGAAGCCTGTGGATAATCTAGTTGCCATGGTGAGGACAGAGTTAAGCTCAGGCTGGGGGCTGCAGCCGGCTGNTGGCTGAAAAGTTTTTACAAGTTGATCATCTCTTCAGGGGAGGATGTGCATCAATTCCTCCTCCCACGTGGCCTCCAGACCGATTTTAAGACAGCATCTCGTAGCTATGCCTCCCGGCCCCGTCTGGAACTCTCCTTTCACAGAGTCTGCTCCTACTGCCCTCGGAAGTCCTGGCAGGGAAAACAAA
>NW_023178615.1:0-3373 GCF_002007445.2 Ailuropoda melanoleuca
ATCCCACAACGCCGGGATCACGCCCTGAGCTGAAGGCAGACGCTTAACCGCTCTGCCACCCAGGCGCCCCTCTTGTGTGTTTCCTATGACCACATGAAATTTTTGCTGTTTTTAGGGTTTTTGGGCAATCTTCATTTATTCAAGGCCTTTTTGATGACTTGCCTTAGCCAGAATTGGCTAGTAGGTTTCACTGGATATGGCAGCTGGTGTACTGAGTTGAGATCATGACACCACATTTTGCTCAGTGGGACAAGATCTTGATTAGTCATGTCTGCCATAGAAAAAGAATGGTTTTTTATTTTTTTTATTTTTAAAAATTTTAGTTCCTGTAGAGTTAACATACCGTGCTATATTCAAGTGTACAGCATAGCGAGTCGACTTTCTCTACATTCTCCAGTGCGCAGCACAATTGTGTACTCTTCATCCCCGTCACCTGTTTCAGCCATCCCCACCCACCTCCCCTCTGGTGACCATCAGTTTGTTCTCTTCAGTTAAGCGTCTGTTACTTGGTTTGTCTCTTTCCTCTTTTTGTTCATTTGTTTTGTTTCTTAAATTTCACATATGAATGAAATCATATGGTATTTGTCTTTCACTTCTTCACTTAGTATTATACTCTCTGGATCCATCCATCCATGTTGTTGCAAATGGCAAGATTTCATTCTTTTTTATGGTTGAATAATATTCCAGTATATTCTTTATCCATTCATCTATCAATGGACACTTGGGTGGCTTCCATAACTTGGCTGTTGTGAGTAATGATACAATAAACGTAGGGATGCATATATTCTTTAGAATTAGCATTTTCGTATTCTTTGGGTAAACACTAATAGTGGAATTACTGGATCATATGGTAATTCTATTTTTAATTTTTTGAGAAAACTCCATACCGTTTTCCACAGTGGCTGTACCAGTTTGCATGCCCACCAACAGTGCACGAGTGATCCTTTTTTCTACATCCTTGCCAACACTCGTTGTTCTTGTGTTTTTCTTTTAGCCATTCTGCCAAATGTGAGATGATATTTCATCGCAGTTTTGATTTGCAAAAATAGATATTTTTGATGGGCTATGCATCTGCTACTATGTAAGTCCAGTAAGATCTTCAGGCGAGCTTTGAAAACCACTAAGTTACTTTAATACGTCTAGTAGGAATGCTTTCCCTCTACCCTTTTAGGTTTAATAAATGGGGGTCTGTGAATTTAACTAACAAAAGACAGATTAACAGAAAAAGAATACAAATTTATTAATTTTTATGTGCACAGGAGGTCGAAGAAAAATGAAACTAAAAGAAAGGGCTCAACTTGGGGATGGATTTGGGGGTCACAGGATAAAGTGTGGGAAACTAGGAAATATATGAGAGAACTAACAGAAGACAGTTTTAGTAATGTTTGTTTGTGCAAACTCATGTCAGTGTTGACTCTCCATTCTCCGTCTCTGATGATAAGAGTGCCCCTCTCTCCCCAGTAGAGTTGGGGTGGGGGACACCTCTACAAAGGGAGATTTATGCCCTGCTTTCAGGCAGACAAGGAGAAGGTAGGAATCTACTCCTTCTGGAGCTGTTAATTCTTAATTGCCTTCAGCTCAAAATTATCCTTATAACAAAGTGGTGTATTTCGGGGTGACATAGACTAATTCCCCTTCAAATGCGAACCCATTTTTCAGAGTAGAAGTTTGCAGTGTAAGAAAGAAGTGAAAATAAATTGTTTCCCCAGCTCCTTTCCCTACGCTTTTGAAAATGTTTTCTCCTGTCACATTTCCCTTGAAAGTCAGCAAGTCTATAAAGCAAGAGAGTAAACTTCTGTTTCTAAATTTCATGTCTTGCTACAAGAGCTTTTGTGATGTCTAAGACTCTGAAGGACAGAGGTTATTCCAGACCAGAGAAGGGCCACGTTAAATCTCTCAGGTTGCTCTGGTCTTTCCCAGCGGCGTGTTTTTCTTCCTTTTCTCCATCCCATGCTAGCACATGCTTCAGTGACGATAGCCCTGTTTGAGTATTACCTTTTCCTTTCTTCTGGATTCTCTATTAATGAACACGCTTTCAAGTACATCAAGTACAATGTAGAAAAGTCCCAGTGGTACCGTGCAATTGTAATCATCAGATTTCTATTTCTCTTTTCATCTTACAAATTTTCTTAATGTTTCTCTGTCATGTCTAGGATTATAAGTAAGATACTATATAAAATAACAGAACTAGAAAATACTCATTCTGGTACTGCAAGATTCCCTTGTGGCTGCTTCTTTTTACCTTCTGATTTCATCTTCCTGCCTAGTGATGTGCTGGAGCTGGTTGTTAATTTTTTAGGGGTTTTGTGAGCTGGCTTATAAACATGGTCCTCATGAAAATTCAATTATATAAACATACAATTAAATAAACTATATTAAAAACAAAGGTAATAAGTACTCTAAGCTCACCAGCTCCTATATCTATTCTTATCTATGCTCTTGAGGCTATCTGTGCCCATCGTATCTCTCTGTATGGAGGTCACACTGCATGTGGCATCACTCCTGAACACCTCCTCACAACTCCGTTAGTGACGCCACAGCAAAAAACTACACATCAGCTCTTCACCCACGGAAAGCCAGTTGCTAACCATTCACCAGTGCACCACTGTCTAAGCCCACAAAATATTGCTCATGTAAATCTTTCATAACCAAATCTTCACATCTGCATCGTTCCTCTTTGTTCCAATGTCAAGATTGGTGCAACCAAGTTCATAGAAAGTCCCTATCAAGTCACATGCTTTATCCCTTCAACCTCGTCTAAACAAGATGGTTTTAACATGAAGGTTAGATGAACTTGTCAGATGTGTTAGCTTCCTCCTTTCGAGCCAGCTCTAAGTTCCTGGTTTCATTTGCTGTGCGCAAGATGCCACTAAAGGTCTGAGTGAATCTCATCTCTGTCAGCGGTGCTGTAATCAAATCAAGTGGTTGCTGCAGCTTGTCTGTAACGGTGGTGGCCCGTGGCCGGCCAGGTGGGCTGTGGGTTTAGGTTCTCCTGAGAGCTCACTTGCCCATTATCATCCCTACCATTCAGAATCTGATGGAACTGTGAAGAAAACTGGAGTATTTTTTTAAAATTTCCTGCTAAAACAGTCCCTTTCTGAGCCTTTTCCTTTGAGAAGTTTCCAATTTAGAATTCTTGTGTTTGTTACAATCTGGGCTATCCCTTTCACTCTGGAGGCCACAGCTCAAGTATTGGAAACCAGGGACATCAGGATTATTTCAAGTGCCAGAAGAGTACTCTAGGCATTAAAAGTGTAAATAACCAACTTTAGAATCATTCCAGATTTGGTAGAAACAATCTGGGCAGGGGAGATTTTAATTCCCAGAGCAGGAAGAAAAATGTAAAAAAAAAAAAAAAAAAAAAAAAAAAAGG
>NW_023178616.1:0-10870 GCF_002007445.2 Ailuropoda melanoleuca
AGAATTAGTCCAAACATTTAAGTGGCTTCCATGAGCCTTTCTCCTGTGGGTCCCCTCTGTGTGTATTCTCTTTGCAGAATGTTATTAGGTAAAATTTATCCTCCCTTAATTTATTAGATTATGTCTCTCTACCGCTGCACTTATTTTAACAAAGAGGTTTTTAAACAAATAGAAGTAAATGCAGATTTAATTTATTTCACCAGGCGAAGAATTCTCAAGAAAATCAATTTTCATTTGTACAGGTATCCTGGTAGCCCCCCCCCCAATATTAGACTCCTACTCCTTTTAGGCGGGCGTTTATGTGACAGATAGCTTCATTTCTCTGCCATTATTCTCTTACTTACAGAAAAATATATTCAAGGAGTATCAAAGGTCTAACTTAAACTGACAAAAGTCCGCAAGCTCGCATTACAGCTTCCACTTACTGGGGTGAGGGGGACCCTTTGGGAAAGGAGCACGCTGCCCGCGGTGAAATGGCGCATCAGCTTTTCTGCAGCCCCTCATGTTTTGTTAATTTATGGAAGACCTTTAATGTTATCTAAATGCAAGAATGGGTCTCAGCCCAGCAGGAAAAGGTCTGACGATGGATTTTCCGTATCTTCTCTCTGCAACCGAGCTTCTCAGAACCAGGGTGTGTGCGGGCGCCCACCGCCGAGGTTCTAAGCGCAGGGGTCTTGACGCTGTGGATCAGGTCATTTTCCCAGCCTCACGGCTCATTGACAAACATAAATTAGATCATCTTTTCTGTCCTCTACCTAAAGCCCTTCAGAAGACTTTCCATCGTCCTGTCCAACTCCTTACCTTTCCTCCGTATTACGTGTGCTCCAGCCGGCTTCAGCGGGCTTTTGAGAGCCAAACACACGCCTCTCTTTCCAACTTTGCACTTGGGGTTCACCTTGGAACTGTGAAATCAGCCACGATGCAAACATTTGCACCATGGGAATTGGCAAACACCACAGATCAGGGCTTTGGGGGGTTTTGTTGGTTTGTTTTGGGTTTTGTTTTGTTTTTTTTTTTTTAGAGCCAGCTGGAAATATTTACCACGGCCTCACCTCCTCCCCACCTCCCCACCCTTCGTGGTGTTCGGGCCACTAACCTGGAACCCACGGAGATCTTTCCTTCAGGGCTTTCGCTTCGACAGGCCCCCTGGCACGGAGCGCTCTTGCCCCTCATGGCAGATGCTATCTTCCCTACTTAGATCCCCTTGCTCGTTCCCCATGGGTGCACACAGTCTTCCCACCTCCAGCTGCCAGGACCGATTTATCCCAAAGTTCTGCTGCGATCACCCCGTGTTGCCGGCGCGGAAGGTCTAAGTGCCGGCAGCTAAGACCACGCCCCCCATACCCTAAATGCAGAGGAGGAGGGGTTGGTGGACCACCAGCCCAACTCCCTGACCCTCCGGATGGGGATAAGTCTGGATGCAACACTTATTTTCTTGGCTCGCCTTCCCTGTCTCGCTTCCCCAGGACCACCTCCCAAATAAACTTCTCATACCCTTAATCTCTGTCTCATGCTCTGCTGCTAGGGGAAGCCAAACTAAGAAACCCCCAACCTTCCCTTGTTGGCTCCTCCTGTTCTGCAGGCCTCAGCTCACCTGTCTCTGCCGAGAGCCCATCCAAGGTCTCCCCTCCCAGCCCCCGTCCCTGATAAATGCCAGAGCTTGGTTTTGAACTCAGAGCTCTCTGGCTGTCACACCCATGGCTCCTGCAGCATCACCACCTGTGAGGCTGATATTCAGCGAGGCCTGGGAACCTAGTAACCAGATCTTCTTTATCATGGGTCCCACAAGAGATTTCCATTCACACTAGACAGTCCCAGAAGAGAGCTCCCAGAAGTGGTTTAATAGTGACATGTGCTGTCTTCGCAATAGCACTTTCTCACGTAATTTGCTGCATATTCATTCGCTCGACAAATACTTGTTGAACTCAGGAGAGGACACCTGGCAAGACAGGCACGGTCCCTCCTCTCATGGAGCTGGTTATTTTTGTGATTGGGGAATGGATATTTTGGTTATTTTTGTGATTGGAGAATGAATTGATTCTGTGTTCAAAACAAATAGAGACATCTGTTGATGGAGTGGAGGAAGGACGGGTTTCCCAGGCAGACTGTGGAGGTTGCCTGGGTCTGGTGTCCCCTCTCGGCAGCGTGCCCTGTCTGGGGCTGACTCAGATCACCTGGAATTCAGGGTCCCCTTGTCACAACTAAGCTGTCTCCCTCCTGATTGCTGACAACCGTCCAATGCAAAGCGTGTCCCCTGAATGCCGATTCATCAGGATGTTAATAAACGTCGCAGAAAGTGATTATGCAAGCCAGGGATTTTGGGGGAACACTGCATGACAGGGAGCACAGCACCACACAGCTCTGACTTGGGGAGTCACAAAGCACATCGCATATCAAAGGTTCTGAGAAGTCCTGCAATCCCAACAGCAAAAAGCCGAAAACAAACACCGTGCCTCTTTCTCTGTGTCTTACCCAGTGCTGTTTTGTGACTCTCAAAAAGGAAAGCTTATTATCTAGCCCCACACTGACCTCTGTCTTTCAGTCCATAAATATGTGTCTTAAATACGTGTGCCAAGCACCACAACCAGTACTGGGATGATCCAAGGGAATGCAGACCCTACCCTCAGCGATCTTGCATGCATCAGGGAAGGCAGGCGTGCTTACAGTCTGTGCATTCGATTACAGCTCTGCTCCAGGCTGTCACAGAAAATTCTGGAGTCATGTGCATGGCCAGCTGAACCTGGCCCGCCTGCAGGCTGCTCCGCGGGCACGGAGGCTGCACTCGCTTCAAAACACACAGGTCCAGGGCCCCGGGCCTCAAAAATTCATGACTGAAGGACCTGACAGCCCACCCACTTCACCTCCCACATTTCCACATCCTTCTGGAAGAACGTTTTGGGTTTAATGACAGAAGAAGGCAAAGTTCAGATGTGTATGAACTCTATGAGCAAATCGTTTCGCATCAGAAGCCAATAAAGCGTTTTCACGTTACAATTGTTACAAAGGCTGCCGGAGGCATTTGTGGATTATAAAGTCCAAAGGTCCTTTTGTCTGGAACTCAGGCCGCGGAATCCAAGGTTTAAACCACCCCAGAGCTTTGCGGAGCTCCTCACGCAGCCCACTGTGGAAGAATAATGACATTCCTCCTGCTTCCTTGCTAAGGTCTTGAGGCTCTCCACAACCACGACCCCTGGGTAATCGGCCTGCCGTCTCCCCAAGCGCCCCCACTCTCAGGGGGCGCTCAGGAGGGTTTCCCGCCTGGGACCCCACCCTGGGGCCCAGCCTGGAACCTGCAAGAGCGGTGGGGAGGCTTCAGGCCGGAGATCTGAAAACAGTTGGAGAAACCGCTTCTGGCAAAGACCGCATCTTGGATTCAGGAAACCAAAGACTGACCTTGTCACATTCAGACTCCTAACGAATGCCTGCTCCGTGGTGAGAAGCATCTCGCTGGGTAGAGAGCGATTCACTTTTCTCTTTTGTAAGACTTTAGCACCTTGGCTAAAAACTCTTTTTCACGACACACTTAAAGACTGTGTTCCAAGCGTTTCTCTCTGGGGGTGGGGGGAGCGGTAAGGGCAGATCTTTTGAGAGATTGGCATTTTGCTGTGGAGTGGGGGGTGACCTTGTTCTCCCAAGGTTCGTCCTCGGACACAGTGATCTGTGGACCTAACCAGGCCTTTCAGGGACACCCATATTTTGGTTTTTATTTTGTGATCTCTCCCAGACTGAGGTGACCCTTGGTCTAAACCAGGCTTTGATGATTTCATTGCAATGAGACCCCAAGAGATGGGACGTGGTTAAAAATCTCTGCCCCCCCTTTTGATCCTCACTGAATGCCGTGCCCGGAGCAAAGGGGGTTCTGCGGCTCTGTCATGCTTGTGGCCCCTGCTTGGAGGGGAAGGGCAGGGCTGCTGGTGATTCCGGGTCCCAGGCCCCAGCCCAAGGTCACTGCACCTGTGTTCTGGCCTCCACAGGGGCCTCTCGGGCCTTTCTGATCCGGTAACCACAGTGGACATCCTGACCCTGTTTCATAACTTGGGTGGACAGAGCTTCTGTCTTCCCGATGGCATTTCCTCACCGACTTTCTGGGTGCAATCCAGGCAGCCTTAATGGACCCCAACTGTCCTCTAAGCACAGTATGTTGGGGTCGGTGGTGGGAACCAAGCCTATACAAAAGGCCTCGCTCTGCCTGCTTCGCAAACTGTATAGAAGAGAACGGGGTGAACTTTGGCATGCCTCGCTTAGGAACGATATCCCAAATCTATAAATATTCTTTATTCCCAAAGGGAGGAGGGACCAGGTGAGTCCTACAAACCTTGGACATTGAGGTTCGGGGAGGCAGAGAAGCTAGGGTGCCTTGACACAGAAGGTAGCTGTCTACCCAGGGAGCTTCTGCACTCTGGATTTCTTATTATTCCTGTTGAGGCAAAATTCATATGACATACGATTCACCATTTTAAAGGGTACAATTCAGCGGCATTTCGTGCCTCACCATCTCTCTCTAGTTTCAAAACATTTCCTCACCCCAGAAGAACATCAGCACCCTGATGCCCCGTGGGATAGGCAGTCAACAAGACCGCCCTCACTGCAAAGAGCCCCAAGTGTCCTGGGTTCGGAACCTCACCTGTCCCTTCCCAGGCCTTAGGGCCCTGCGTGCCTCGGCCTGCTAGCTGGGAGGCCGGCCCCTCCCGTTAGAAGGCAAGCGCGTGCTGACAGCCTGCACGCCCCGGGCCAGTTTTCCTGCCCTCCTTGCCCCCCATCAGTGTCTCCAGCCCAGCCCTGCAGGGGGACCTCTACCCTCGGGAGTCTGGGTTCTGCGATGGTCTGTCACCCTAGCACCTGCACCTGTGGCCGGACTCCTCCCCGGTCCCCACGCCCACGGGCGTCCCATCCAGGCCCAGCCCCGCCATTCCGTCCATCTCATCTCCTTTCCTCCAACCTTACAGGCCTTGTGAGCACCGCCTCCCCTTCTCGCAATGTAAGTGCGGTCCCCATCCCATCCCCAGAGACACCTGTCGATTGGGGATGAGCCCAACGGAGGACCTCTCTCTGGATTTTTTAGTTCGGTTGTCCCATTTCCCCCCGGGGCATGTGTATCTAGTCCCAGATAGAATCTTTCTTTCTTTTTTTTTTTTTTAAAGATTTTATTTATTTATTTGACAGAGAGAGCCAGCCAGAGAGAGAGGGAACACAAGCAGGGGGAGTGGGAGAGGAAGAAGCAGGCTCCCAGCGGAGGAGCCTGATGTGGGGCTCGATCCCATAACACCAGGATCACACCCTGAGCCAGAGGCAGACGCTTAACGACTGAGCCACCCAGGCGCCCCATAGACAGAATCTTTCATTCCCCGTGTTTCTCAGAACCAGTTGGTTGTCCGCTTTTGCCTCCATGGGCTCCGGCAATGAGTGGAAGCCCTTCGTCACGTCATGGCATCGAAGGAGAGGCCCCGATTTCTCAGCTTCCCCTTCGGAGGGCGTGAAAGGGTCTGTAGCGGCAGCCGGGCCCGGTTCAAACGAGGCGAGGCTTCCTCCTTGGCGTCGGGAGCCATCGGCCCAGCGGTCCCCTCACTTCCTGACATTAAACAAAGAGGAAACCAAGGTTCCCTTAATTGGGGCTCATAATCAGGAATCTGTCACGGGGTCTCTTAGAAATAAATTCAGCTTGATTGTTCTTGAGACCTTTACAAAGCGGCTGGCGTCTACTCCTGACACCGACTTGTCCCGTTTCCATCCCGTGCTGGCTCTCCAACGAGGTTGCAGCTCCGGCCTTTGGCTCACAAACGAGAAAAAGGCAAGGTGGCCCCACCAGCCAGTCCTGGCCCGCTCCCGCTGGACTGTCGCGCCAGCCAGCCCGCTGCGTCCCGGTGAGCGGAGATGAGCTCCAAATGCAACTTCAGGTCTGATTTCACCCCTGTTCCCTCAGCGCTGTCATGGGGCTGCCTTTTGTTTTTTTTTTTAAATAACCCCCATCTCGTGCAAATTGGAGCAGAGTGTCGTGTTGTCTGTCGTGTGAAGCTTTCAGAACCGGACCTTGCAGACTCCGTCCACATGCATCCCTGGCCGCTGAAATGGTGCACATTTATGCAATTCGTTTGGGGCAGGATTTATCTGTCCTCATCCAGAGGGGTTGCTGGGATCGACGCTGACGTGAGGAGAGAGCTGCTCAGGGAGCACCAGCGACTCATGGTTGCCGTCCTGCGTCCTAATGGATGTCCTGGTCCGCGTGGTGCTGGCCGTGCAGCTAGGTGGACCTGGGTCCGCAGCTCACGCCAGCCACCCCCTAGTGAGGGGCCCACGGCCACCTTATCCACCTCTGGGGCCTTAGTCTGTCTCATCTGTGCAGTGGGGGCAGGCACAAGCCCCCTTTCCAGGGTTGCTGGGGGGAATCGAGGGGATGAGAAACACCGGGGCGGGCACCATGTCTGCCCAGAGTGGACTCCCACCCCGACCACTGTCCCTGCGACCTGCCCAGCCCTTCACGCTGGGGACATTCTCCCCTTGGCTTGGTGTCTGAGGCCTTTCTTTGTGTTTCTGAAGGCTGTGATGCAAATCTGATCGTGGTTGTGATTAAAAACACCCAGCTTGCAGCTCAGCCGATCATCCTGACTCGGTTACATCCAATACCTACCTGTGGGGAATCACAGGGCATTATTTGAGGAATAATTGCGGTGTCAAAATCCCGTGCTATGCGCCATTGCCAGGCGCTCATTGTCGAAGTAGGAAACATGCAGCGGGACGGTAATACTTAAATCAGCAGCAAAAGCCAAGGAGAGAAGTAAAAAATGTATGAGTGCTAAATGAATTGATTTTCATAAAATTAACATTACGCTGTATAATAACGTTTCCCAATATAAAGTCTTTTTCATATTAATATTTATAACATTCTAAAGATTAAATCATACCTTTGTAATTATTTTAATCTTTTTTTAACCTTATTCTGTTCCAAAGATAAGAGTTGGTTGTGGTTGGATATGGGTTATTTTTTGTTTTTTTGGGGTTTTTTAGCAGTGTTTTTTGATTCGGGGGTTGGGTTTTTTTTTGGGTTTTTTGGCCTTTATCTTCCAAATGTTCTAGTGCCATTCTGAATTCTTCCAACAGGGAGATATTGTACGTTCGGTAACACTTACACGCACACGAATCTGTCCTGGGGGCTTGGGGACCAAAAATGTATGTGGAGACCCAGCTTGGAACAGCGTTCCTTCTCTCATGCTTTATTTGCAAGAACCCCCACTGTGACACACAACGTGACGGTGATGGGAATAGGAGACCCACAGATGCGTGTTCTGGCCTCCCTCTTGCTCCCCATTCTGGGGGTTCTGGGGGGCAGGGCGGGTGCCTGCTGGGCTGCAGGTTGATGACAGGAGTTGGGGGGCATCTGCACAAGGGGGCACGTTGGGTGGGGGACAGTGCCCCCCAGCCGGGTTCCTGCAGGAGGCCTGGCACCCCAGGGTGAGCACACTCTCGAGCTGTGAGCACAGAAGCCCCAGCAGCGGTGCAGGAAGTCAGGCCCAGCACCCGCATGAAGGGCCTCGCGTCTTCGGCCCGGGGGAGGTGGGGAGCCCTGCTCTCTGGCCTTTTGCAGCAACAGAGTTTTTTAAAGCTTCACTTTCTAAAATATACTTGCCAATATTTTAAGTGTGGGCTTCCTTTTGAACATTTGAGTGCATCCCTGGAGCTGAGTGCAGACCCCGGAAGCAGGCTCAGAGAGGGGCATGTGCATGCAGGAGCACCAGCTGGGCGTGGGGTTAGACACGGCACCTGGGGCAGGGGAGGGGGCCACAGGTTAGGGAGGGGGTGCTATCGAGCTCTCATCCAGCCTCCAGGAGGGCCTCTGACAGCCCTGGTGAGAACTCCGGAGATGAGACGACCTCTTGGGGCTGTCCTGGAGCTGGCAAGGCACCAGATGCTGGCCCTCCTGGGAAGGGGTATGACTGGGGCCAGTGCCCTCTCCCGCAGACACCATCCATGAAGGGGCCACATGCAGACGACATTCTGACAGCGGCCCTCCCGGCACACGGGAGAGCAGGCCTTTATTCCTGCAGGGTGAACGGGACAGCACATTGCAAAGACCACCACGGGTAGCCAGAGGGATTGTTCTCAAAGGCAAATCTGACTGCATTACCGCTTGAGATCCTTCAGTGGTCCCCAACGCTCTTGGGGTAAAGACAAACTTCTCCACTTGGCCCTTGCCTGCCTGTGTAGCTTCATCGTGCACTGTCCCATCCTTCTCCACCCTGACCTCGTGCTCGCCCCACGTCCTCCTGCCACAGGACCTTTGCAAATGCTGTCCTCTCTGCCACAAATTGCTCTTCCCCTTTTCACCTACCTAACTGACCCCGTCTCATCTTTCAAAGGTCAATTCCTCAAAAAGCCACCCCAGCTCTTTGACCAAGTCAAATTCTCTGACTCCAGGCTGAGTGCAGCGTGTGACTTCCCTCAAATGCAATTTGCAACTCTGCATTCATTTCTGATGATTATTTGACTCTCATCCCACTGGATTGTAAGTGCCGTGAGGTTGGGGCCACACCAGGTTTTCCTTCACCACTGTTTTCCCAGAGCCTCGCACAGGCTGGGCACACAGTAGTATTCAACAGACACTTCTTGAAAGAACGAAGCAATTCATTTGTAACATTAGTAACAGGTATTGTGGCTACCTGGAGATGTTCATATTGTAATCACATGAATGAATGGGCGACTACATAGGTCCACTCATCAGTCAGTAACTCCCACAATGGGGGAGCTCACAGGTGACCCGTGACACATTCCCACTCACCGTCTTAAACAATAGACAAGAAAAGCAAAAACTGGATGTATTCCCATCCCTGAAAGCTGTGAATTATTGGCCTTCCAACAGGTTAATAAACAGCAGTGGGCCCCAAAAGACACCAGGGAGCCATTTTTCCAAGCGAGGACATAATTTGCNCCAAGCGAGGACATGATTTGCCGGTTGCGGGGATTTAGTAAATGGCCCCCTGGTGGACTGAGAAAGAATGGGCTTTCCCTAATCGGGCCTGACCCGGCCACCTCCGAGGGGTCTCGTGATGCTGGTGGGGAGGCCGGACCCGGCCGTGTGCCTGGTGGCCTCCTGGAACTCTTTCAGCATGCTTCCATTCCCAGCCCTGACATCCTGGGCTCCTGGATCACGAGCTAGAAAGGGAGAGGACAGGCTTTGGTGGGGGACACCCTGGCTTCAGAATATTGGCCTGGCCGATGACCCACACGGAGCCCCATTCGTGTGTAGCAATTACAACTGGCCTGACCCAGGCTAGTTGCCAAGGAGCTGCCTCTGGTTTCCCGTCCTTACTCTGGAACTCTGTCCGTTCCATCAGCTCACGTCATTCCTGCTTCCTCCAGGTCCCAAAACCTTCCCCTGCACGACCAGCTCCTCAATGGCTTCTGGGTGCCAGTACTGAGCTCCCATTGCACAGAGGCAGAGGCCGAGGCTAAGCGGCTTGCCGGAGCTTGAACCCCACCAACATGTGGGCTCCCTGGGGACTGGCCCACCTGGAGTGGAAACTGCCGAGGCCCAGAGCAGGTGGAGGCCAGAAGGCTCAGGGAGGGGTCTCAGGGCATCAGAGACAGGTGGGTCTTTTGTGTTTAAAGTGTGCACTTAGCCCCCACTGACGGTCAGCGCCTTCCCCAGGCCTCGGACTGGGGCGCAATAGTGCATCTTTGTGCAGGGAGGGCCAGGAAGCCTGGGAGGTGAGACACTGAGACCCTAGTGCACAAGCCCCCAAGCCTCCCTGCCTCTGCTGGAAGCTGCTGAAACCACCCCAGCCCGACAACCTCGCTGCCGTTCCCGGCCCCAGCACAGCTGCCGACACGGAGAAATGCCTCTGGACCCCCTGAGTGTTTTCTGGATGTCTAGGCCCTAAATGGCAGGTCAAGCCAGGAGCTGCCTGACAAGGAGAAGAAACGTCCTCTCCCCCTGTGGCCTTCTGTTCCCAGCCCTGTGCTGGAAAGTAAATGTTATGTGGTAAATTCCTTCCTAACACAGTGCATGACCAGAGCGTTTTCCCCCAACCGATAGGATCATCCGTCAATGCCAGTAAGTGGGATGCAGGTTTCCTGAGCTCCCAGCAAAACGCTGCAGCTGAAAGCACACACCTGTTTCAGAGCGCCGCTGCCGGGGATCGGGGATCGGCCAGAGAATCCCTCTGCCAGGGATGGGCCGGAGAATCCCTCGGAGGCCGGAAGGGCTGGGTCTGAGCCACGCTTCCTCGAGATGAAAAGGGAAGCATCTTTACTACCCCCCGGGGTGACCCGAAGTAGTGAGAGCAGACAGGGCTCCTGGTTTCTTCTCTGGGGCTTCAAGGATTGTCATGCCACTGCATTAGGACGAAGGGTCAAGTGGTGTTTCCAGAGAAGGAAAGGCAGCCCGCTCAGGCGCGCTCAGGTCCCCGAGTGGAACCCGCATCTCCAGCCGCCCCATTAGGTGTGACCACCCCGTCGCCAAAGGGCCACCTCCCCCAGGTGGGAAGAACCCCTCCACCTTGCAATCTGGGTGCCTCCTTTTCTTGGGGAGAGGGGCAGCCATGGCTAATGAGGAGGAGGGGAAGCGAGCTTCTGGAACACCAGATGAGAAATGACACTCTTCAGCTCAGCAAAATATAAAAGAAAGACCACTTCTGAGTCTCTGAATGCTCGCTTTGTAGCCTCCAGGCAAAGCTGTCGTTTCGGACTCAACTCAGCAGAGCAACCGAGGCTGACAGTTCGTCCGTGGCTTCCAGCTCTCCCGACTTACCAACTTACGCCTCATTAAGGTGTCCAGAGCGGCTCTACGCGCGGCGGACCACGGCGCATCGTGCAGCTGTGACATTGAGCTCTTCGGGAGAAGCTTCCAGGGTCGGAGCTAAATAAGTATATAAGGTGA
>NW_023178617.1:0-1839 GCF_002007445.2 Ailuropoda melanoleuca
TGTATTTTTTAAAGATTTTATTTATTTATTTGTCAGACAGAGAGAAAGAGCACAAGCAGGGGGAGCAGCAGACAGAGGGAGAGGGAGAAGCAGACTCCCTGCTGAGCAAGGAGCCCAATGAGGGACTGGATCTCAGGACTCTGGGATCATGACCTCAGTGGAAGGCAGATGCTTAACTGACTGAGCCACCCAGGTGTCCCATTAACAAGATAATTTAAAACTGAGGGTTAATCATGTGCCTAAAATACAATACTGGCACATGGCTGAGGTAGGGGAGAAGAAAGGAACTCTCTCAAATTGTATTTTGCAAGATTAAAATGCTTCTGTGTAAATAAAACATGCAGGCAAAGTCTGGTTTTCTCTCTATTCTTGGAAATAAAGTTTATTTGGAAAACAGACATGCTCAGTCATTTATAAATGGTCTGTGGCTGCCGTGCCCTACAATGACAGGTTTTAATAGTTGGGGAAAGACCATATGGCCTGCAATCCGAATGTACTTATTGTCTGGCGTTTTCCAGGAAAGAAGTTGAACAACTTCTATTTAAGTAGCCTGTGTAGATGTGTAGATTTTCCACTGGAAAGGAAAAAGGCTACTGCAATTTGGTTATAATTGCAGAAATATAGCAAAATAAGTAAAGGAATGAGAGGTTGAGTGTGTTTGGTACGTATTAGGGACAACTGGAGGGTGACAGGTAATCAGTACGTAGCTGTGCAGCCTCATGCTGGTAACAAATTAAGAGTGTTTTTAGTTCTTCAGTAATATTTGCCACCTGCTTTATGGGTCTAACTGAAAGGTGCTGTCTCCTTTGTCACGTGAAATAGGTGACTGAGGGATTAATCTTCTAGTTTTAGCAGAAGATTTTGTCTACTGAAATGATGGTACCTGTGAGAGTGTTAGATAGGAATTCGCTTAAATGTGCCATAAAGATATTCTAAATTTTTCAAGTAGCCCTGACTTTGAAGGTGAATAAATAAATTCCAGTAGAGCATAAGGAAGGAGATCCAGCTCAAACCTAGATGTAGCTGTTTTGTGAATCAACAGCACCTTCCTGTCTCTGGGCCACCCTCCATGTTGCTGAAACAAAGGGATCCAATCAGAATTAGTTCCCCAAGGGCCAAGGGAGAGTCCAGCATAAGTCACTGTTCCCCATGCTTTGAGGAGAAAACAAAGGAGCAGGAGATGATGCCTGGAGAATTAGCACAAGGAAATCACCTGCAATCTAGAAGGTGTAGAGTGCAGAATCCTAAGAACCAGCCCAAATCACCACTCTGAGAAAAGAGACTTTATCAATGTCAGTTAATACCATTAAATTCATGTCTAGTAGGCAGCTGGTGTATATTTTCAATAACACACTGCAAGAGTCTTTCTTATTGTGTGGGTGTCCCTTTTTCCTACTGTGATTTTTTTTAATCACACTGTCCCTTTCTTATTAAAAATATTTTTTCATTTTAAAGAAAATCTGCAAGCATGCAAAACAAAAATTTTCAAACTCAGTTTGGTATCACATCACGGTTGCTTAACATGATATTAGAGACTTTTTAAAAGATTTTATTTATTATTTTAGATAGAGCATGAGTAGGGTTAGAGGCAGAGGCAGAGGGAGAGAATCTCAAGCAGACTCTGTACTGAGCACAGAGCCTGACGCAGGGCTCGATCTCATGACCTGGAGATCATGACCTGAGCTGAAATCAATATTCTAACACTTCACTGACTGAGCCACCCGAAATTAGAGACTTTTATATACAGTCATTAGACAAAGCATCCCTTGAATAATTGCCTTTTGGAAAGGAAAAAAGAAGAATTTTGCAACATTCAGGTGAGGCAGAGGGCTACAGTGA
>NW_023178618.1:0-5733 GCF_002007445.2 Ailuropoda melanoleuca
CAAATTGCTAGAACTCATACAGGAATTCAGCAAAGTGGCAGGATATAAAATCAATGCACAGACATCAGTTGCATTTCTATACACCAACGAGACAGAAGAAAGAGAAATTAAGGAGTCAATCCCACTTACAATAGCACTCAAAACCATAAGAAACCTAGGAATAAACCTAACCAAAGAGGCAAAGGATCTGCGCTCAGAAAACCATAGAACACTCCTGAAAGAAATTGAAAAAGACACAAAGAAATGGAAAAACATTCCATTCTCATGGACTGGAAGAACAAGTATTGTTAAAATGTCTATGCTACCTAGAGCAACCTATACATTCAATGCAATCCCTATCAAGATACCATCAACTTTTTTCACAGGGCTGGAACAAATAACACTAAAATTTGTATGGAACCAGAAAAGACCCCAAATAGCCAAAGGAATGTTGAAAAAGAAAACCAATGCTGGGGCGCCTGTGTAGCTCAGTCGGTTAAGTGTTTGCCTTCGGCTCAGGTCATGATCCCAAGGCCCTGGGATCGAGCTCCACATCGGGCTCCCTGCTCAGTGGAGAGCCTGCTTCTCCCTCTCCCTCTGCCTGCCACTCTGCCTACTTGTGCTCTCTTTCACAGAAAGAAAGAAGAAAGAAAAGAAAGGAAGGAAGGAAGAAAGAAAAAGAAAACCAAAGCTGGCGGCATCAGAATTCCAGACTTCAAGCTCTATTACAAAGCTGTAATCATCAAGACAGTATGGTACTGGCACAAAAACAGACAGATAGATCAATGGAACAGAATAGAGACCCCAGAAATGGACCCTCAACTCTATGGTCAACTCATCTTCAACAAAGCAGGAAAGAATATCCAATGGTTAAAATACGGTCTTTTCAACAAATGGTGTTAAAATTGGACAGCCACATGCAGAAGAATGAAACTGGACCATTCTCTTACACCATACACAAAAACAGACTCAAAGTGGATGAAAGACCTAAATGTGAGACAGGAATCCATCAAAATACAGGCAGAAACCTCTTCGACTCCGGCCATAGCAACTTCTTGCTAGACATGTCTCCAAAGGCAAGGGAAACAAAGGCAAAAATGAACTATTGGGACTTCATCAAGATAAAACCTTTTGCACAGCAAAGGAAACAGTCAACAAAACCAAAAGACAACTGACAGAATGGGAGAAGATATTTGCAAATGACATCTCAGATAAAGGGCTTGTATCCAAAATCTATAAAGAACTTATCAAACTCAACACCCAAAACCAAATAACCCAATCAAGAAATGGGCAGAAGACATGAACAGACATTTCTCCAAAGAAGACATCCAAATGGCCAAAGAATCATGAGAAAATGCTCAGCATCATTTGGCAACAGGGAAATCAAAACCACAATGTTAAAACAAAGATCAAAATGGCTAAAATTAACAAGTCAGGAAACGACAGATATTGGGGAGGATGCAGAGAAAGGGAACCATCTTACACTGCTGGTGGGAATGCAAGCTAGTGCAGGCACTCTGGTAAACAGTATGGAGGTTCCTCAAACAGTTGAAATTAGAGCTACCCTACAACCCAGCAATTGCACTACTGGGTATTCACTCCAAAGATACAAATGTAGTGATCCGAAGGGGCACCTGCACCCCAATGTTTATAGCAGCAATGTCCACAATAGCCAAACTATGGGAAGAGCCCAGATGTCCATCAACAGATGAATGGATAAAAAAATGGTGGTATATGGGGCACCTGGGTGGCACAGCGGTTAAGCGTCTGCCTTCGGCTCAGGGCGTGATCCCGGTGTTATGGGATCGAGCCCCACATCAGGCTCCTCTGCTATGAGCCTGCTTCTTCCTCTCCCACTCCCCCTGCTTGCATTCCCTCTCTCGCTGGCTGTCTCTATCTCTGTCAAATAAATAAATAAAATCTTTAAAAAAAAATGGTGGCATATATACAATGGAATATTACTCAGCCATCAAAAAATGAAATCTTGCCATTTGCAACAACATTGATAGAAGTAGAGGGTATTATGCCAAGCGAAATATATCAATCGGAGAAAGAAAATTATTATATGATTTCACTGATATATGGAATTTAAGAAACAAAACAAAGGAATCATAGTGAAAGGAAAAATAAAACAAGATGAAATCAGAGAGGGAGACAAACTATAAGAGACTCTTAATCATAGGAAACAAACTGAGGGTTGCTGCGGGGATGGGGTGGGGGGATGGGGGAACTGGGTGGTAGACATTAAGGAGGGCATGTGATGTAATGAACACTGGATATCATAGAACACTGATGAATCACTGACCTCTACCTCTGAAACTAATACACTATATGTTAATTGAATTTAAATAAAAAATTAAAAATAAACACAACCCTTTACTGAATACATTACAAAAATCTTATCATCAAAAAAATGTTACTGAAACAAATGGAATTGAGTATGCAAAAAACAATAATAAAAGAATGTTGACCCTTACCTCACAACAGATACAAGTCAACTCATTATCATATTTTTTTATTATTATTTTTTAAAGATTCTATCCATTTATTTGACGGGGGAGGGGGGGGAGAGAGAGAGAGAGCACGCACAAGCAGGGGGAGTGGCAGGCAGCGGAGAAACAGGCTCCCTGCCGAGGAAGGAGCCCAACGTGACACTCGATCCCAGGACGCTGGGATCATGACCTGAGCTCAAGGCAGACGCTCAACTGACTGAGCCATCCAGGCACCCCTCAGTCATAGCTTTAATTATAAGAACCAAATTACAATCATCTAGAAGGAAACATAGGAGAAAAATCTTCCTTACTCTGGGTTAGAAAGAAATTTGATAAATGGGCCACAAACGCATGAACCGTAAGAGAAACACTTGCTAAATTGGACTTTATCAAAAATAAAAACGTTTTCGGGGCGCCTGGGTGGCGCAGTGGTTAAGCATCTGCCTTTGGCTCAGGGCGTGATCCCGGCATTATGGGATCGAGCCCCACATCAGGCTCCTCTGCTATGAGCCTGCTTCTTCCTCTCCCACTCCCCCTGCTTGTGTTCCCTCTCTTGCTGGCTGTCTCTATCTCTGTCGAATAAATAAATAAAATCTTTAAAAAAAAATACAAAAATAAAAATGTTTTCTTCAAAAGACACTATTAAGAACAAGCAAGCCACCACGTGGGAGTAAATACTTGGAAAACACAAAGAAGATAAAGAACTTGCAACCAGAGTATATCAACTTAACAAACAGACATATCTAAAGACATATACATTTATATACGTATACATGTATATAAAGATATAAAGATAACAATTGTAATACAGACAAAAATGGCAAAAGATTACAATAGACACCTCAGCAAAGATAAACAGATTGCAGACACGCACATGGAAAGACGCTCAACATCGAGAGTCATCACAAAACTGCAAATTTAAGGGGCGCCTGCGTGGCTCAGTCAGTTGAACGTCTGCCCTCGGCTCAGGTCATGATGGCAGAGTCCTGGGATCGAGCCCTGCATCCGGGTCCCTGCTTAGCAGGGAGTCTGCTGCTCCCTCTCCCACTCCCCCTCCTACCCGTTCACGCTCTCGCTCTCTCAAATAAATAAATAAAATCTTTTAAAAAATGCAAATTTAAGTCACAATGAGCTACCTGTATACACCTACCCAAAAAGTGTGTTGTTGGTGGGAAAACAAAGCGGTATAGCCATGTTGGAGAACAGTTTGACAGTGTCTTATGAAGTTAGACATATGCTTACCATATGACCAAGCAACCCTACTACAGATATTTACCCAAGAAATATAAAAACATATGTCCACATAAACAGCAATACAGGATGCTCACCAGTTTCATTAAGAATAACCAAAACCTATGAACAATTCAAATCGGCATTAAAAGGTCCATGGATAAATGAACTGGAACACTACCTGGCTACAAAAGGAACAAACCGGGCACCTGGGTGGCTCAGTCTGTTAAGCGTCTGCCTTTGGCTCGGATCATGCCTCAGGGTCCTGGGTTCGAGCCCTGTGTCGCCTCCCTGCTCAGTGGGGAGTCTGCTTGTCCCACTGTCTCTGCCTCTCCCTCTACTTATGCCTGCACACTCTCTCTCTCTCAAATAAGTAAAATCTATAAAAAAAGGCAACGAACTACCAAAACATGCCACAACATGAAATTGAAGAGCCTTAAGTGAAAGAAGTGAGATGAATAAGGCTACCTACTAAAAGATTCATTTATGCGACATTTTAGAAAGAATCAAACTACAAAGAAAAAAACACCAGGTCTGGGGGTGGAGAGAGAAGTTAAAGAATGAAAGAAAACAAGGGTTTCTTTGAGGGATTGAAAATGTCCAATATCTTGATGGTGGCGGTGGTTACGTGACAACATATTTGTCAAACCTATAGAACTTTATACTCAAGAAAGGTGAACTTCAGGGTATATAAGTTATACCTCAATAAACCTCACTTAAAAAAAGAACAGTCACATCTGCATAAATATATAATGAAAACACATGGAAAACACATATGGGAATTCGTTAAAACATTATTACACACAACCAAATACCATATGGTGCTATTTATGAACTTCCTTTTATTAAAATCTATTAAGCATTAAGGACAAACAATATTAACTAATAGTGACCTCCAGTTAATGATATGCCTATGGAAGTATTTAGGGGTGAAGTGTACCGATCTCTGAAACTTACTGTGAAACTCATCACAAAAAGAAAGCGGACTGATGGAAGGACAGAGGAACTGGTACACAGACAAGACAAAAAGCAAATACAGCAAAATGTTCATTGTCGAACCTAGGGGGAACTCCGCGGGTGGTCAAACTAGAATTCTGTCACTTGTTCTGTGTGAAATTATAATAAAATGTTGGCGGGAAAGGCTAGATAGAGAACAGCAAAGTAAACCAAAGTAAGTAGAAAAAAGGAAATAAAGGTAAAAGGAGAAGTGAACTACATGGGATTGGACAGTCGGATTACTACAGTGAGGCCACTCTTGAGACTAACCATTCCTAGAAGATTTCCCTTATCTCAAAACAACCAGAGAAGTTTTTTTAAAGATCTACTTATTTATTTGAGAGAGAGAGAGAGAGAGAGAGCAGGGGGACGGGCAGAGGGAGAGGGAGACAAGCAGACTCCCCGCTGAGCAGAGAGCCCGATGCAGGGCTGGAGCCCTGGACACTGAGATTGCGACCTAAGCCAAGATCAAGAGTCAGACACCCAACTGACTGAGCCACCCAGGAGCCCCATCAGAACAACCAGAGAATTTCTGGGACCTGCCAGAAATTTCTTCCAGGGCCAGGGGAATATGCAGTCCCGAAGTAGCCTGAAGTCTGGAGGAATGGGGGAAGAGAAAAAGCTGTCCAATAGTGAGTCCATCCACCCGCTCCTGTCCTTCTCATCCCACCTGAACCCATGCTCCTGGGTGAGGCCTGGCTGTGCCTCCGCAGCCTTTGAACCCTTCTTGCGATATTTAAGCCAGTGGCTCTTAATTTGCCATGGGCATCGGACTATCTGCAGTGACACTCACAGTTCGCAAACCAGGACCACCCCGGGCTTTCTGGAATAATGTCCATAGGCTGGGGCCTAACCGTGAGGATCCTGAGGGGTCTGCAGGTCACCATGTGATACAACGTGGGTTAACAAAGACTGTAGTAAGACATACTCTATTATCGACAACAATACAGTGAAAACCACTACCAAAAGCTCCCAGGGGGCCAGGCACCCTTTCTGGTACTTTACGCTCATTCACTCATTAAATTCTGACAATCCC
>NW_023178619.1:0-1613 GCF_002007445.2 Ailuropoda melanoleuca
CAGTTCTGCCCCTGGCTCACTTTAACAGCATGCTTAGTGTGTGTGAGTTTCTAGAATTTTGACCATAAGCAGTGTTAAATTAAAATTGTATGAATTTACAACCTTAGGCATTGTCAGGTGACGACCATAGTTACGGTACAATACGGAGGCGGAACAGTGGTGTTGACCTTTGCAACCGAAACAAGACAGAAAGAGGCCTCGTGGGGGCCTGTGTCTATCTCTAACCATGGATCCTTGTCCGCGGAAACTTAGGGAAGGCATATCCCTTTATAAAAGTATTGGCTTTTAAAAGTCTTTAGTCACACGGAGACCAAGGAGGCGAGTATTTATATTTTCCCATACGTTGCTGTCCTTCAGGATTCAGTTTCATCTTTTATGGGACGTCGAGGAGGCCACAGATGGCCATTATTATCACTGACACAGAATTTGTCTATTTGTGACGCTCTTTGGATAAGAATAAGTGCCATCAGGAGGGCCGGGAAGCACCGTGCCCATGCCGCTTGCATCTGTGTGACCTTGAGTAAGTTCCTTAACCTCTCTGTGCTCAGTCCCCTCATCCAGAACATGGGATCATAAGTGCACACCTATCATTGGGCTGTCATGACGGTTGAATGTGTTAATAGTCATAAACTATTTGCAATAGGGCACGACCTATACAAACACAAGGCGTGTGCAATAAATATTCTCTTAGAGGCAGGATATGGTGGGCTTTGTTCGGAGCCCCAGACTCTACCTAACCAAACCTCTTTTGCGATAGGCGGTCCATCTCTCTTCGTGGATCTTTTCGTGTCGGCCGGACCTCTTCCCCGTCCTGTGTGAACTTTCTATTGCCATTCTCCAGTCTTCCCAGCGCTTGGGTCCTTCTACGTGGCCCACGGGGAAAATTTTAAAATAGGGTATAGGGAGTCTTTCACCTTCGGTCTTCGGGAAAAACACGTTCCCACCCCACCGGTTTCAGACACAGATGGACCAAAACTTCCCTAACCTGGCATGTTTTCCTGTATTTGTGATCTCCTTCCTAATTCCTTCACGCCATCAAAACTCGCCAGTCCTGTGGTCCGTTCCCTTCCGACCTCCGCTGGTAAGGAAACTATTCCCGGGGAGTGGGGCGAGCAACCTGGCAGGCACCCCTAGACTCATCTGGCTAACCTAACGAAAACCGCCACCTTCGGGCCACTAGAAAGCACATCCCCGAGGGGACCGTGGCACAGCAGATACGGTGTCGGTAATATCAGGCGTCGTAGCCAGGGCACGTAGTTCAGAGGCCCCTAAAATCTTCTCCACGGGCGCTCAGCCCCTCTGGGCAGACCCTGCCTCGTTCCCTCCTGCTAACCAGCGGAGGGAGAAGCCCTAGGAGTAACACGTTCTGATTATCCCTGCCACGAACTCCCAAGCTTTCAAATGGAACAAGATCCAAATAAGTTGGTCCACAATCTGGATTTCCCTTCATAGAACATACTTGCTTCGTGCAAAATACCTCAGGCTATTGTTACGTTGTACCCCAAAGAAGGCGACATGTAAAGGCGGAGCTTGNGAAAGGCAGAGCTTGAGCAAGTGGCGGGTAACAAAAGTAAACGGGCGTGATTTGTTTTGTGCTGCGCACTGGAGATCGT
>NW_023178620.1:0-736 GCF_002007445.2 Ailuropoda melanoleuca
GCTGGACCCCTAGTGAGGTAGCAGAGCGCTGGGCTCCCGCTCCATTCCCTCTTCTCTCTGGAGTCTTCAGTGGGGACTTGGAGGAAGGAAGGGAGGCAGGAAGGGGAAGGCAGTCCTGGAGACTGGGCTCTAAATAGTGCTTCTTGTAGCACTGAAGAAGGGAGTCAGGGCAGTTCAAGTGGGAGCTACCCAGTGGAAAGGAGAGGGAGGGAAGGGAGGGAAAGGGAAGGAGAGAGGCTTTGCAACCCTGACCTATCAGTCACTTCTTTCTATTTTGGGTTTTGGACAGTGCCACCAGGAATTGTTTTCCTAAGTTGTTACGCCTGGTAAGTGCCTACATTCATCATTGTCTCTTACTAACACTGATCACCTCCACACCTGCCCTCAAGCCCTTTGGGTCTTGCCTGGATTACATGTTTGTGTCAGACCTTATCCATTTTAGGGGACCAGGACTCCTTAAAAAGACACAAATATGCTCTCTGGAAAAATGTCAACACACACACACACACACACACACACACACACACACACACACACAAGCTGCATATAATAGTATAAATACTTTCAGGAACTCGTNAGGAACTCGTGATGAAGACACCCACTGAAATCTTGTCCATGTGATTTCCAGTGCCCTTTCATACTTAACCTCTGACCCTCACCCTCTTTTGGGCTCATCTTTACCCCTGATCATCCAGGGCCACCTCCCTGGTCTCCACTGCTGACTTCTTCCCTTCTC
>NW_023178621.1:0-9706 GCF_002007445.2 Ailuropoda melanoleuca
TGGCTGTAGGATTTTTTGCGCCCGCCTGATTTGCTGCCAGTCCGCCGGTGTCTACTGGTGCGCAGGGTCTGGCTCTAATAGAGGATTGACCATTCCTCTTGCTCTGTGGTGTGGCTCTGATCGGTCCATCGGCCATCGGCTTACCCCTCTGAGCCACACAACCTGCCTCGTTCAGTTTGCCAGGCGGCCCAGAATGTGCTCGGATCGATGATGACTCCCTCATTCTGCATTCCTTGGAAAAGCTGAACAAAATGAGTGAGAACTCCCTACCGTCGTTCTCATCGAAACTGAGGTCCGGCACGTTGTCTCCCCAAGGTAGGAGTGAGGGACAGCTTCACCTCGGCCACACTCTCTCAGCCACCGCAAACACCACTGCCAACACCTCCTCACCACCACCACTCCCCTACCCCCACCCCCACCACCAACAGAAGCCCCACCAACCCCCATTGGCCTCGGCATGGGAGAGCCATGCAGAGGGCTCAGGTCTGGGAGCCGTTTCCCCATCCTAGCTGGGTTTTCTCGGGATGGAGGTCCTCGTGGCCTGGCCAGGCTGTAGTGGCGTGTGGGGCAGCTGGCATCCTCGCTGTAGGAGTCCCACTGCGTGGCATTGGCACAGGCCCTGGGAGCGCCTGGCAAGGACCATCATGGGCCAGGGTGGCGCTTCAGGCAGCACTCCTGGCATCGTGTGCGGTGGGAGCCTCGCGGCGGCAGCTGCCATGGGTCCAGAGGAGAGCCCTGGGCCGGGCAAGCCACGACATGTGCCTGTGCTCTTTGGCCCGGTGACATGCATGGAATGCCCCATGGGGTTGGCAGAAGGGCAGAGGCACTAGGCCAGGCCGCCCACCTTGACAGGGCCTGAAAGTCTCCCAGGGGCTGCTCACCGTGGCCATGCAGGGCCTGTGCTGTGGATCCAGGGCGGGAGTAGAGCCAACGAGCTGCCTCTTGGCCTGGACAGGAACTGCAGGGACTGGGAAGGACCGCAGGCGGGTTGATCCCGTGCAGCTGCGCCACCCTAGGCTCTGGTGTGTTCCGATATGGCCCCTCACGGCTCCATGGGTTGTGGGAGCCCTGCCCCGCCCTTTCTAGGTCAGGGCTGCCAACTGCTGGAGAGCCAGGATGGCTTTGGGGTGTATCTCTCCGGCGCTGCGGTCCCCGACCGGTGAGCCCCTGGCATCTGCATCCCCGAGGAGGGGCATTCCAGGGGCGTCATTGCAGGGCCCCGGAGGGATGGTTTGCGATGACCCATGGGCCCGCCAGGCCTGCGTCAGCTAAGTTACCCCAGCGTGGCCATGGGGACCTTTCTTCCTCACTCACAGGGCTCCGGAGGCGAAAGGTGTTTTCCTGGGCAGGTCTGTTTGACTGGGGGCCAGGTGTCTCCCAATCCTTCTGGGCTTGGGGGTGGGATCAAGACCGCTTGGAGGTAGTCTGCATGCCAGGGAGGACAGGGAAGGCCCCGAGTGTGCCGGTGCCAGCCGGGCACACTGCTCTGTCAGGAGGGGAGCTGGGCAAACGTCCACCTCACCTTGGGATGGAGAGGTGTCCTGATTTCCTCGCGCCTCTCGGCTGCGGGGCAGCAGGCGGGGACCTCCGCGAGGGCCATGGGTTGTGCGTGTGCTGAGAAAGGGGCCTTGCCTTGCCTCGCCTCCCCGGATTTTGATGGCAGCGTCCAATGTGCTTGTGGCTGTCCTGGCTGAAGATCCCTGGCCTGGTCGTGGGAGTCGGTGGCGGGGGGACCTGCCATGCAGGCACGGGGACGCGGGTGTGGACCAGGCTGCCAAGTGACTGCACGTGTCCTCAGAGGCCAGGCCCCCAAAGCCTGCTGGCCATGGACACACCCCCACACTGGGTGGCAATGGGCCCCGGGATCAGTTGGGTTGTGCGCCATTCCGTGACGGGGCGAGGGCACCACTTGCCAAGGGCTATGCCCCCTGCCCCGTGAAGGCGTTTAACCAGGTGTGCGGGACACGGCACCTGCACTGGAGTCCGCGGGCCCCAACCTCGGTACGGCTTGGGTCGATTTCGGCCCTGGACCCGGTATCCTATGTGTGGTGCCCAGCGCACACGATGCCAGGAGCCCTTCCCATGGGCCCCTGTGTTTTCCCGGTGTTGGCTGTGGTTCTGTGCAGTGTAGTAGCGCTGGGACAGCTAGTGGGGTGACAGTCCGCATTGATGTCAGTCCTCCGTTGCCTCAGAGGGTGTACGTTGAAAGGGCGTGCTTTGCTTCACCAGGCTGACCTTGAGACACGGAGTCTCTGGCAATTTTTAGCCGCCCCTTGGGGTCAAACATCGTGCTCCGTGTTTCAATGGCACCAATCTTATGACGCTGTGAGGCAGGACATGAGACCAGGGATCCATGTACTGGGCAGGCTCTGTAGGGAGCTGAGGCCTCCACACGTGAGCACCCCCCCACATGCCTACCCCCCCATCAGAATCACCCAGACCTGGCCGCACCCCCTCCCCGCACGCACTCAACCACATGGCACACAGGGACTACACGCAGTCACAGGACACCACCCGCACAATAGAGACACCCATTCCGCGGGCTCACACAGGCGTGCACGTACAGACACACACACCCACACGCACACACAGAGATACACACCCACACTCAAAGTCTCTCAGGCACTCACACCCGTGACCATGCTATTCTGTGCTCATGGCATCACACCCGGTTGCAGCCAGCCCTGTGGGACAGAGGGACAGGAGAGGCAGTTGCAAGGCTCACTCACAGATCCGTTCCGAGCATTCCTGGAAGGTGAGCACCGCAGTCCGTTTCTCACGCGTGCATGCGTATTGTCATACTTCTCAGGTGCGGTGGTCATGCCAGGCTCGCCCTCGGCCCGCAGGACTAGGCTTTCCTGTCCTTGGACGCGTGGAGGTTGGCCAGTCCCTGGAAGAAGAGTGGTCCCGGGTGGGCACATTGCGGATGTCGAATCGCGAAGACGGTAAGCCTTCTATTGTGTCAGGTGGAGTCATTGGATGTAGGATTTCCTTCGTGCGCCTGAGAGGCTGCCAGTACGCAGTTGCCTACTGGTGCACGGGCTCTGGCTCCAAGAGAGGATTGACCGTTCCTCTTGCTCAACGGCGTAGCTCTGGTTGGTCCAGGCTGCTGGAGGGTTCTGAGGCTATCGGCTTACCCCTCTGAGGTGTGCAGCCTGACTCATTCAGTTTGCCAGGCGACCCAGAATGTGTTCGGATCGATGATGACTCCCTCATTCTGCATTCCTTGGAAAAGCTGAACAAAATGAGTGAGAACTCCCTACCGTCGTTCTCATCGAAACTGAGGTCCGGCACGCTGTCTCCCCNAAAGTCTCTCAGGCACTCACACCCGTGACCATGCTATTCTGTGCTCATGGCATCACACCCGGTTGCAGCCAGCCCTGTGGGACAGAGGGACAGGAGAGGCAGTTGCAAGGCTCACTCACAGATCCGTTCCGAGCATTCCTGGAAGGTGAGCACCGCAGTCCGTTTCTCACGCGTGCATGCGTATTGTCATACTTCTCAGGTGCGGTGGTCATGCCAGGCTCGCCCTCGGCCCGCAGGACTAGGCTTTCCTGTCCTTGGACGCGTGGAGGTTGGCCAGTCCCTGGAAGAAGAGTGGTCCCGGGTGGGCACATTGCGGATGTCGAATCGCGAAGACGGTAAGCCTTCTATTGTGTCAGGTGGAGTCATTGGATGTAGGATTTCCTTCGTGCGCCTGAGAGGCTGCCAGTACGCAGTTGCCTACTGGTGCACGGGCTCTGGCTCCAAGAGAGGATTGACCGTTCCTCTTGCTCAACGGCGTAGCTCTGGTTGGTCCAGGCTGCTGGAGGGTTCTGAGGCTATCGGCTTACCCCTCTGAGGTGTGCAGCCTGACTCATTCAGTTTGCCAGGCGACCCCCCCCCCCCCCCCCCCCACCATCCTTAAGCCCCGCCAACCCCCAAGGACCTCTGCATGGGATAGCCTTGCAGAGTCCTCTGGGTCCAGGAGGCGATTCCCCATCCTAGCTGGGTGTTCTCGGCATGGAGGTCCTCAAGTACTGGCCGGGCGTTGGTGTTGTGTCAAGCAGCTGGCATCCCTATCGTCGGAGTCCCTTTGCGCGGCGTTGACACGAGTTATGGGAGCGCGTGGCACGGACTAGTGTGGGCCCGGGTGGCATTTAGGCAGAGCTCCTGGCATTTTGTGCAATGGGAGGCTCACGGTGGCAGCTGCCGTGGGTCCAGAGAAAAGCCTCAGCTGGGCAAGCCACGATCCGTGCACTTTGTCTCGGTTATGTGCATGGAATGACCCATGGGGCTGGCCAGAGGGCAGAGGCACTAGGCCAGGCCGCTACCCTTTACAGGGCCTGAGAGTGGCTGCTCCCAGTGGCTGCTCACTGTGGCCACGCAGGGCCTGTGCTGTGGACCCAAAGCGGGAGTGGAGCCACTGCGCTGCCTCTTGGCCTGGACAGGAACTGCAGGGATCGAGAAGGACCGCAGGCGCGTTGATCCCGTGCTCCTGTGCAGCCCTATGCTGGGGGTGTCTTCCGATACAGCCTGTCAGGGCACCTTGGGTTGTGGGAGCCCCGCCCGCCCTTTCAAAGTCGAGGTGGCCAACCGCTGGAAAGCCGAATGGCTTCGGGGTGCCTCACTCCGGCCTCTCTCTGGTGCCGTGGTCCCTGACCGGTGTGCCCCTGGCATCTGCATCCTTGAGGAGGGGCGTTCCAGGGGTGTCTTTGCAGGGCTCCGCAGGGATGCATTAGCGATGACCCGTGGGCCAGCTGGCCCTGCGTCAGGTGGCTTGGCCCAGTTTGGTCATGGGGACCTTGCTTCCTCGGGCCCGGGGCTCCCGAGGTGAAAGGTGTTTTCCCGGGCGGGTCTATTTGACTGGGGGCCAGGTGTCTCCCAATCCTGCTGGGTGGGGTGGTAGGATCGAGACCTCTCAGTGGTAGTCGGCGTGCCAGGGAGGACAGGGAAGGCCCCAAGTGTGCCAGTGCCAGCCCGGCGCAGTGCCTTGTCAAGAGGGGGAACTGGGCAAACATCCACCTCTCCTTGGCCAGAGAGGTGTCCTGATTTCCTCGCGCCTCTCGGCTGCGGGGCAGCGGGCGGGGACCTCCGCGAGGGCCATGGTGCTGTGCCCGTGTCGAGAGAGGGGCCCTGCATTGCGTCCCCCGCGTTGGCTTACTGCAGCATCCACTGAGCTTATGGCTGTTCTGGCTGAAGATCCCTGGCCTAGACGTGGGAGTCCCGTTTGACCTCGGTGGACGGGGGACCTGCCGTGAAGGCACGGGGATTCGGGGGTGGACCGGGCTGCTGAGTGGACTGGACCGCTGAGTGATTGCACGCTTCCTTGGAGGCCGGGCCCCCGTAGCCCACTGGCCATGGACACACCCATGCCCTGGGTGGCAATGGGCCCTGGGATCAGTCGGGTCATGCGCCCGCTGGCGGCAAGACAAGGTCAGTGCTTGCCAAGGGCTGTGCCACCTGCCCCTCTAGGGCGTTTTTGCCGGGTGTGCAGGACGCGGCACCTGACCTGGAGTCTGCGGGCCCCTCACCTTCATACGGCTTGGGTCGGTTTCGACCGAGCACCCCGTGTCCCGGGGGTGGCAGCCTTCCCATGGGCCCCTGGGTTTTCCCAGTGGTGGCTGAGGTGGTGTGCAGTGTAATAGCGCTGGGACAGCTAGCGGGGTGACAGCCCGCATCAACGTCGCTCCTCCGGTGCGTCAGTGGGTGTACGTAGAGAGGGCGTGCTGTGCTTTGCCAGGGTGACCTTGAGACGGGGAGTCTCTGGACATTTTCAGCCACCCTAGGGGTCAAACATGGCGCTCAGTGTTTCAGTGGCACCAATCTCGTGTCACTGCGAGGCAGGACGTGAGGCCAGGGATCCACGTACCGGGAAGACTCTGTTGGGGGCTGAGGCCTCCACATGTGAGGACAAACGCCCGCATGTTTACCCCCCATCAGAATCACCCAGACTCGGCCCCACCCCCCTGAACACCCTCAACCACACGGCACACAGGGACTACATGCAGTCAGAAGACACTCCCCACACACACAGCAACACAGAGACACCATCTGTGTGCTCGCATATGGGCGGGCAGGTACTGACACACACACCAACACACTCGCACACACAGAGATACACACACATATTTAAACTCAGGCAGGCACCCAAAACCGCAGGCATGCTGTTCTCTGCCCGTGGCATCATGCCCGGCTGCAGTCAGTCCTGTGGGATTAAGGGACAGGACAGGCAGGTGCAAGACTCACCCCCGCATCCGTTCTGATCCGTCCGGCGAGCTGAGCACTGAGGTCCATTTCTAACGGGTGTGTTTGTATTGTCCACACTTCTCAGATGCGGTGGCCACGCTAGGATCACCATAAGCCTGCAGGACTAGGCCTTCCTGTCCTTGGATGTGCAGAGGTTGGCCGGGTCCCCGGAAGAAGTGTGGTCCCGTGTGGGCATGCTGCAGACATCGGATCGTGAAGACGGTAAGCCTTCCATTGTGTCATGCGCAGCCATTGGCTGTAGGATTTCCTGCGCCTGCCTGAGAGTCTGCCAGTCCACCGGTGCCAACTGGCACGCAGGCTGTGGCTCCAAGAGAGGATTGACCATTCCTCTTGCACAGCGGCTTGGTTCTGGTCGGTCCAGGCTGCTGGAGGGCTCTGAGGCCATCAGCTTACCCCTCTGAGCCACGCAGCCAGCCTCATTCAACTGGCCAGGCAGCCCAAAATGTGCTCGGATCGATGATGACTCCCTCATTCTGCATTCCTTGGAAAAGCTGAACAAAATGAGTGAGAACTCCTTACCGTCGTTCTCATCGAAACTGAGGTCCGGCACGTTGTCTCCCCCAGGGCAGGTAGGAGTGAGGCACAGCTTCCCCTTGGCCACACTCCCGCAGCCACCACAACCACCACCGCCACCACCTACACACCCCCACCACCAACCCCACCCCCACCACCCACAGAAGCCCCACCAACCCCCAAGGGCCTCGGCATGGGAGAGCATTATGGAGGGATCAGGGTCCGGGAGGCATTTCCCCGTCTTAGCTGGGTGTTCATGCCGCGGAGGTCCTCGTGGACTTAGCGGGCTTTGGTGGCTTGTCGGGAAGCTGGCATTCCTGTCCTAGGAGTCCCATTGTGCGGCGTTGGCATGGGCCTGGGAGCACATGGCATGGACAAGTGTGGGCCAGGTTGGTGCTTCAAGTAGAGCTCCTGGCTTGTCAGCGGTGGGAGCCTCACGGCGGCAGCTGCGTGGGTCGGGCAAGCCAAGAAAGGTCCCCATGCCCTTGGGCCCAGTGATGTGCATGGAATGCCCCATGGGGTTGGCAGGAGGGCAGACACTAGGCCAGGCCGCTATGGTAACAGGGCCTGAAAGTATCCCAGTGGCGCTCACTGTGCCCACACAGGGCCTGTGCTGTGGGCCCAGGGCAGGAGTGGAGCCACCAAGCTGCCTCTTGGCCTGCACAGGAACCTCAGGGACCAGGAAGGATGACAGGGGGATTGATCCCGTGCACCTGCGCAGCCCTAGGCTCTGGTGTTGTTCCATAGTGCCTGTCACGGCTCCGTGGGTGTTGGAGCCCCACCCCACCCTTTCCAGTTTGGGGCAACCAACCACTGGACAGCCGGGACAGCTTCGGGGTGCCTTGGTCTGGCTCTGCGGTCCCCGACCAGTGTGCCCCTGGCGTCTGCATCCCTGAGGATGGGTGCTCCAAGGGCGTCATCACAGGGCCCTGGAGGGATGCCTTAGCGATGACCCACAGGTCCGCCGGGCCTGCATCAGCTACCTTAGCCTAGTGTGGCCGTGGGGACCTTGACTCCTCAGGAACGGGGCTCCCGAGGTGAAAGGTGTTTTCACGCGCGGGTCTGATTGACTGGCGGCCAGGTGTCTCCCAATCCTACTGGGCTAGGGGGCAGAATCAAGACCTCTCGGTGGTAGTCTGAGTGCCAAGGAGGGCAGGGAAGGCCCCGAGTTTGCCAATGCCAGCTTTTCGCAGTGCCCTCTCAGGAGGGGAAGCCGGGCAAACATCCACGTCTCCTTGGTCAGGAGAAGTGTCCTGCTTTCCTCATGCCTCTCTGCTGCGGGGCAGCGGGTAAGGACGTCCGCGAGGGCCTTGGTGCTGTGCCTGTGCTGAGAGAGGGATCCTGGCATGCATCCCCCAGGATGGGTGAACGCAGAGTCTATTGTGCTTGTGACTGCCCTGTCTGAAGGTCCCTGGCCTGGACGTGTGAGTCCCGTTTGACCTTGGTGGCAGGGAGACGTGCCATGTAGGCACGTGGATAGTGGCGTGGACTGGGCCGCTGAGTGACTGCACATTTCCTCTCAGACTGGGCCCCCGAAGCCCGCTGGCCATGGACACGCCCGTGCCCTGGGTACCAATGGGCCCTGGGATCAGTTGGGTCGTGCACTGGCCCACGGCGGGGCGAGGGCACTGCTTGCCAAGGGCTCTGCCGCCTGCCTCGTGAGGCGTTTTGGCCGGGTGTGTGGGACGCGGCACATGGCTTGCAGTCTGTATGTCCCTCACATCCCTACGGCTTGGCCCGGTCTCGGCCCTGCACCTGGTGTCCCAGGGGTGGTGGCAGCCTTCCCATGGCTCCAGAGTTTTCCCGGTAGTTGCTGAGATTCTATGCAGTGTAATAGCGCTGGGACAGCTAGCGGGGTGACAGTCCGCATCAACGTCGCTCCTCCGGTGTGTCAGTGGGTGTACATAGAGAGGGCGTGTTGTGCTTTGCCAGGGTGACTTTGAGACGGGGAGTCTCTGGCCATTTTCAGCCACTCTAGGGGTCAAACGTGGTGCTCAGGGATTCATTGGCACCGATGTCGTGACACTCCGAGGCAGGACGTGAGGCCAGGGATCCACGTACCGGGCAGGCTCTGTCGGGAGCTGAGGCCTCCCCATGTGAGCACCCCCCACATGCGTACCCCCCCATCAGAATCACCCACACGGGCCGCACCTCCCCGCACACACTTGATCACACGGCCCACAGGGACTACACGCAGTCAAATGTCACCTCCCCAACAACAACACAGATACCCCATCTGTGTGCTCTACACAGGCGTGCACGTACAGACACACCCACACACTCGCACACACAGAGATACACACCCACACTCAAATTCTTGCAGGCACTCAAACCTGCGTCCGTGTTGTTCTCTGCCCGTGGCATCACCCCCGGCTGCAGCCAGCCCCGTGGGACAGAGTGACAGGAGAGGCAGGTGCAAGGCTCACCCCGGATCGGTTCCGAACCGTCTGGCAAGCTGAGCACCACGGTCCGTTTCTCACACGTGCGTGCATATTGTCCCCACTTCTCAGGTGCGGTGGCCACGCCAGGCTCGCCGTCTGCCCGCAGGAATAGACCTTCCTGTCCTTGGATGAGCAGAGGTTGGCCGGGTCCCAGGAAGAAGTGTGGTCCCAGGTGGGCACGCTGCAGACGTTGGATCACGAAGACGATAAGCCTTCCATTATCTCAGGCGGCGCCATCAAGTGTAGGATTCCCTAGGCCCGTCCAAGAGGCTGCCAGTGCGCGGGTGCCTTCTGACGCGCTGGGTATGGCTCCATGAGAGGATTGACCATTCCTTTTGCTCAGTGGCTTGGCTCTGGTCGGTCCAGGCTGCTGGAGGGCTCTGAGGCCCTCAGCTTACCCCTCTGAGCCGCGCAGCCTGCCTCATTCAATTGGCCAGGCGGCCCAGAATGTGCTCGGATCGATGATGACTCCCTCATTCTGCATTCCTTGGAAAAGCTGAACA
>NW_023178622.1:0-2945 GCF_002007445.2 Ailuropoda melanoleuca
TCTCTGGTTGATGACTCAACAGGTGAAAAATAAAGTCTACTGCAGAAATTGAGAGAAAAAGCAGGTAAAATGTTTTGCAAAGTTACATGCAAATAAATATAAAGCACTAAGCCATTGAAAGCATTACAATTGTTCTACTGTTCTTGCTTCCTATTGTCTTCTCAGTGGCATCTGAAGAAATAATTAACCTTGTGAACTCTGATAAACTCACAAAAGATGGAAAAGTTCATAGTACATCAAGGCCACATCAAGATAAGTAGCTATAGGACTGTTGTAACTAGAGCAATCAAAAGAAAAAATATACCTGTAGAGAGAAAGAATTATCTTATTTGCCTCAAGGATATTGAAAATGCCCAGTTAACCTATTTTAAGAGAGTTCTCTCTCACTGGATTTTCAGCCAAAAATGGCATCTGCCTTGTGCGTAAGCTTACACCACATGAGCTATCACATACTGGAATTTCCTTTCCATTCTTTCTGTTGACATGGGTGCAAAACTTACACTCAGTGTAGGTGGTAGTCTGTCCTGAATCAAGAGAATACCAAGAGGATTATAATTCTCATGTGTTAGGCTAAGCAGATATTAGACTCCTGCCTTCACATATCACTCATAAATCACTCCTAGTGGCCTGGGCTGTCTGCCTCATGACCTCATTCACCCTGTATCCATGGCTCCCCAGCTGTACTTCTATCAGCCCACTCTTCTGTCTCCATGCATGAGTTCTTCCCCACTCCTGAAATGCCTCCCTTTTCCCATGCACCAGATTCCCAAAGAAACAAGTTCAATATTTCATGAATAATTTCCAGGCTTGCTTTCTTAAGACCTCCTGAATCAGCTGGAAATTATAGAAATGAACTTTGANTTTTTCCATGCACCAGATTCCCAAAGAAACAAGTTCAATATATCATGAATAATTTCCAGGCTTGCTTTCTTAAGACCTCCTGAATCAGCTGGAAATTATAGAAATGAACTTTGAGTAACCCAGAAGGAATTTAATAAATAATACTGAGTTGTTCGAAGTATCTCTCAGAGGCTGGCAAACCAGTGGCTGAAGTTACATAGCCAAGCAAACAGCCCAAAATTTATGCCACAAACTGTCCCTGCAGAGACCTCCCAACTGCCACTACCTTCCCAGTTGCCATCCCCAACACCAGGCTCTGGACCTCTGCTGGAATTCCCCACTGTCTTCCTTGAGAGTGGGCATTGCCCATGCTACTGCCCTCACCAAGAAGAAATCCCAATGGCCCTTGCTTCTTTGGAACACCAGATCCTGAGTGAAAGCCTGACCCAAGTGCTTGTGATAGAAAGCATGAAGGTCATCATGATGGTTATCTTGAAGTGTCAACTTAGCTAGGCTACAGTGCCCAGTTGTTTTGTCAAAAACCAACCTAGTTGTTGTTCTAAAGGTATTTTTTAAATGTGATTAACATTTAAATCAGTAGATGTTGAGAAAAGCAGATTAACCTACATAATATGGGTGGGCCTCATCTGATCAGTTGAAGGTTTTAAGAGAAAAGACTGGGATTCCCCCAAAGAAAAAGAAATTCTATCTCCAGACTGCAGCATAAAAATTCCATCTGAGCTTCTAGCCTTTGGACTCAAGATTAACATTGGCTGTTACCTGAATCTGTAGCCAGCCTTTAGGTTTAGAGCTTGTCAGCCCCCACAATCGTACAAGCCAATTCCTTAAAATAATAACTCTCTCTCTCTCTCTCTCAACCCCACCCCGTGTGTGTNTCTCAACCCCACCCCTTGTGTGTGTGTGTGTGTATCCCACAAAGATTCTGAGAACATGCTAAGCAGCCAGAGAAAATGGCAAATTATACTACATTTATTCTCATATAAATTTTATATGCAAAAAAACCCTAACAATCTTTCACTTTATGAGGTTTGCAGCTGTAACTACTAACAAAGTTTCTTGTGTATCCAAAAACAGAATTGTCATCTTTCTTGAAGCATGGATTTAAATTGCCATGAGGCTACAGGATTCATTCAGCTAGTGGGGAGCGTAGACCTGATTGATAAGTACACTTGGCCCATTGCTCTTTACAAATCACAGATTAAGCAACTCTTGTGAAGAGAGATTTGGTTTCCTTAAGACTTTCCAGCACTGGAGGTGTTCATTTGTAGAGATCCAGATGTATCTTCCTGCATCTCAGGCTGATTCTGTGGGTTTTCAGGATGGTCTGGTAAATAATCAGCTTGACTCGGTACCAGCGGAGAAAGGTTCTCCTAGTCCCCTGCCATCTTTTCTTCTCCTATCAGAAAGTGGTTGCTTTTCTTTTCATAAAGTTTCTGCTACTCTTTTGTTCGTCCTCCAGTTGCTTTCATAGGTATTCAGAATGGTTTGGTAGCTCTCTAGCTGAATTCCTGGGACCAGACGAACTTTAGGTCTCCTGCTCCCCCACCATCTTGGAAGCGGACAGACTCCTTAAGACTTTCCAAAAGATGAGATCGGGCACGTTCAGGGTGGTACAGCCGTAGACAAGCAGAGATCAATGAATTAGAAACCAGGAGCACTGTAGAGCAGATCAACAGAACTAGAAGCTGGTTCTTTGAAAGAATAAATAAAATTGACTAACCACTGGCAAAACTTATCCAAAAGAATAGAGAAAGGACCCAAATTAATAAAATTATGAATGAAAAGGGAGAGGTCACAACCAACACCAATGAAATTGGAAGGATTATTAGAAACTTTTACCAACAGCTTTATGCCAATAAATTATGCAATCTGGAAGAGATGGAGGCCTTCCTGGAAATCTATAAACTACCAAGACTGAAACAGGAAGAAATTGATTTTTTAAACAGAAAAATTAATTATGAAGAGATTGAAACAGTGATTAAAAACCTTCCAAAAAACAAAACCCCAAGGCCTGATGGCTTTCCCGGGGAATTCTACCAAACATTCAAAGAAGAAATAATACCTATTCTCCTAAAGCTATTTCA
>NW_023178623.1:0-1587 GCF_002007445.2 Ailuropoda melanoleuca
AGCAGCTGACATAGCAGGTGTTTAGCCGCAGTGACGTCAGGCCTCCAAGGCAAAGAAGGATGGAAACCTCATGCCAAAGGATGCCAGGAGACAGAGCGAGACGAACAATCTCCAACACAGGGTGGAGAACAGGGATGCTGGCGGAGCCGACGGAACACAAGCCCCCAGGAATGCAGAGAAATCCACGGGAAGGGTCTGGCCTTCCAAATCCTGAGAGTGAGTGTTTGGGTCAATCTTCTTCAGACGGTGGGGGTCTGGGAGGCCCTGCAGTCATCGGAGCTGCACAGGAATTCCCCCGAAATCAGCAAAGATTGGAGACAATGGCCCAGGCCTCGGCTCCATGAGTCTGCGCGTGAGAGCAGGTCTGCCTCCAAGAGTGAGGCCTCCCAGCCTGCGGACTGCAGAGACCACCAGCGGCTCCCCAGTATCCATTCCCCTCCTCCTCTTTAGCCACTGAGCTCTGGTTTTAACAGAGGAAACAATGCATTCAGCTAAAAGACTGCATTCTCAGACTTCCTTGAAATGAGGTGTGGTCTTGTGATTTTTGCCAATGAAATCAGATGAAAAGTGTGGTATAGAACTCCCAGGGAGGCTGCTTAAATTGACATAACTCAGCCGGAAGGGGGTGCTTCTATCCTCCCCACCCCCTGCCTCTTGATTTCCTTTTTCTGCAGGCCTGGAACTTGGGCATAGTGGCTGGAGCTCCAGCAGCCTTTGGTACCATGAGGCGGCCTTGAGGATGAAAACCCGTGCTGAGAGTGAACGGTGTGGGCTCTCCAGGACACTGTGGTGTTGCCATAAAACTCCAGACTTCCCTGCCCTGGAATGCTTTCATGGGAGAAATTCAGCCTCCTCGATGTTCCCTGAAGTGGTAAGCATGATGCCCCATCCTTGGGGCTTTGCCCTGATAGTCCCTCTGCCTGGAGCATTCTCTCTCTGCAGATATCCATCCGGCTGGCTCCCTCCCTTCCTCCGGCTGCCTGGCAGGGAAGCACCAAGAACCCAAGACGCTAGCCTTCCCTGACCACCTGCACACCCCAGTGCTCCAGAGACCGCATCGCTACCTTACATGCGGTCTGTCTTTTCCTTGTCCCTTTGCTTATTGTCTGTCTCTCTCCTACTGGAAATCAAGCCCCACGAGGGCAGAGGGTGGGCTCTTCTGTGCTCCACTGCATCTTTTGTGCCCCGAACAGTGCCTGACACAGAGAGGGCGCTCAACAAAGATTTTGACATGAAGGGATGGCATGACCTGATGGACAGGCTCTGCTGTGAGGTCCTTCAGCTCAAGAGAAGTCACTGTGGGGACCAGGAACCAGGCTGGGACTGGGGCTGCCCATCTGCTGTGGGTGGGGCTCAGTCCGTGGATTCTCATGGGCTTACAGGGGAAGCAAAGCGAGCCCCCGGCCCCCTTTCTGCTCTCCCACAGTTCAGGTGTGTGTGCCCACAACCTGGGGTCTCTGCCTGAGGCTTGCGATGTGCTGAGACAGCCACAGTGCCCATGGATGAACTCTGCACCCCATGAATCAGCCCCCAAGGAATACTGGATGTGTGGGGTGCTGTGATGATTTTATGTGTCAACATGGCTGG
>NW_023178623.1:2361-2700 GCF_002007445.2 Ailuropoda melanoleuca
GGAGAAGGACAGGGTTAGCCACAAGGCTGCCGGGCTCACAGGAAGCGCAGCCGAGCGGCCAGTCTGCTGGACTCTAGGCAGGAACGACAAACACATATTTTAAACGTAAGAACCACTGTCCCCAGGGACTGAGCAGATCCATGGGGGCACCGAGAGGGAACTCCAGGCGTGCCCTGCCATCAGGGGCCCTCGGAAGCACAGACTCCGCGGCTTTTCTGACAGGGGGTCAACCCTTCCTGAGTGGGCTTGGGTTCAAAGCCCAGGTCTTCTAATTCTCCAGAGGCCACACTGCCTGAGTTCTGCAAATGCCTGATGTTCAACCAACGTGAGCTTCAGTCA
>NW_023178624.1:0-232 GCF_002007445.2 Ailuropoda melanoleuca
ACAGAGTTCTCTGCTCTCTCTGTGCTTCCACATGACTCCTCACTTCTGCTGAGTCCTTATCACTCCTGTCATTCAAGCATGTTGCTCTGCTTGAGTACAGATTGCATGCTCTCTGCCGCCAAAATAGAACGTTTTTGCTTTCCTGATAAACCTTGGTCCACCCTCTAGTTTAGTCTGTTCATCTCTTTTCCAGGGAGAATTCTCCATTGACTAATCTCCATATTTACCATCC
>NW_023178624.1:5905-8399 GCF_002007445.2 Ailuropoda melanoleuca
GTGACAAGCCTGAGTCTCCATGATGAATGAGCAGAGGAGGCACTGAAGATGCTGAAATGCTTTCCAAATAAAAGCAATTGTTTCCATGTGGTTTTACTAAGTGCTTTCATAGGATTTCAAGTATTTTAAATTAGTAATTCCTATGGGGCATACACAGCAACTGCACTGAGCAGGATATTTGATTGATGTAGTGACTCGGTCTCAGCTGTGCCAGCTCACAGCACTGGTGCCAAGCGCCGGGCACAGTCACACATTCACACTTGGACTTTGCCCTGAAACTCAAGGTTCAAGTTCTAACACCTCCCCTCAGTTCTCTGATGCAACTACTGGCTTTTCTGAACCTTTTTGTGTTTTTAAAAATAATCACTGTAAGACTGGGCAGTGGTTGACAAATCAATGATTTAATTAATGAATACCTGCTTTACACTTTCCTTTTCTGATGGTTATCTTGATGAAGTGGGGCTTTTTGTCGACAACTCCAGAGTGAATAGGGCCAGATAGAGTGCCTCAGATTAAATTCAACTCCCCCAGCCACATGGGTGCTTTCTCCAAATGCACCATTCCATTCAGTCCTCAGACACCCTGGTGATCAGGAATCCCTGTGCACATTTTTCAAGTGTGGAAGCTGAGAACTGAAGGTCAGAGAACTTGCCAAGGTCAGGTCTGGCAATTCTGTCTTCTGACTGAGAGGCTTCCACTGCTCAGCTAATCCTTGTAATTTTTTTTTTTTTGTAGAATCCTAAGAGACATGGGTGGCCTCAGCTTTTACCAAAGATGAGAGAAAGTGACCAGAGGTATGTAAATCTTGACTTCTCAAACACACAGTGAAGGTGGTTCTGTTATGGCGGTATACAAATTGAGTCAATAAAATTCCAAATCAACCAAAACAAGAGTGCAGTTGGGTAAATCCTTCTAGCATCTTAATTGTTCATGCAGTAATTGGTGGCTCTTATCTGCTATAATTTGTCAATTGAAAAAGCAAACCATTTGAATTCAGTTGTGGCAAACTGCAGTCAGGAAAGAGTAACAGAATAATTATGAGGCAAAATGTTATTGGAAACCATTAAGCAAGAATTTACAAGAAGATGAAAGACAAGCTGTCCCCTAATCCTACACTGTTGAGTGTTCCCTGGAAACGGCCAGCTGCCAATGAAAATTAAGTTGGAATGCAAAGTCAGCCAATCAAATAGCTTATCAGTAAGGAAATGCAGGCAAGACGGTGGTACTCTGTCTGAAGGGAACTGGGAGGGGAGATGCCTGGGGGCTCAAGTTGCTTTATGTGCTGAATCTAAACTGGCAGAAGGGGAGAGAATGTACTGACTACTGAGCAAAAAGCAGTTATATTTCATCTGAAAATTAGGACAGAGTACAGGGCATATCCAACTTAAAAACACTTCCTTCTGCAAAACACATTTTACAATAAAAGGTAATCAACCCCAATGACATCTGCCACATGTTTTAAGAAATAGACTTATAACATTTTTCTTTCTGTTCTCCCCCCCGCCTTTCTCTCTCTGTTCCTCCATCCATCCATTTCTTTGCATAATTCTCTCTCTTCCTCTTCTTCACTTAACTCTGTCCCTCCATCCATTTCTTCATCTATCTGTCCAACCATTCATCCATCCATCCATCCACCCATTAGCATACATTCAACAATTATCTTTTTATTGACTATGATGGTCCAGGGACTAGGTTCTAGGAATACAACAGTTTATAAGAGCATCGTGGTCTCTGGTCTTCTTGGAGTATACAGTTTCAGGTGGGTACAGACACATGACCACCCACTAGAGCTCTTCCTGACATGTGCAGGATGTACTTTCTTGGCAGGGATTTTATAGCACTAAATGTAGAGTTCCTAGCTACTGCAGCTATTGCTGCTGAAGGCTGCACTTGGATAAAGCCTCTGGAAAGCCTCTCTGTTCTGAAGACTTCATGTACAGTGATTTATTTAATACTATATTAATCCTATGTAAGTTCGTTCTGTTTTATGCCTTAACTAATAAGGAAACTGAGCTGCAGAGAGATTGAGTGGTTTGCTGAGGTGCCCTAACTCATGGTAGAGGGGCCAACACACTGGATACAGGTGGCTCTTCTCTCTGTTCTCCCTTCAGGGCTTTGTGCCGTATCCCTTCCCCAGAGGAATTTGGGACGTGTGTACTCACTGCATTAAAACACTGTTGAGCTAGCTTGAAAAGAACATAAAATATCGTCAACATTGTGGTTCCCTGTGTAAAAATTAATAAAAGGAAACTTTATTCAAAATACAGTCAGGAGGCCAGAAGGGGAACTTTCATGCCCTACCCTCCTAGTCAATTGCAGACCAAATAGGAAGAGAAGTATCTTAGCCTGTACTTTACTATCTTAGCAGGAGGAAGAAAGATTTTCTCCTGGTGGGAAACAGCCCAGCCAACGACAATGACAATCTGTCACAACTCAGCCAATGAGAAGCCTCTTGAACTCCTAGTTGACTCCAGTGGGCTTTCGTTTATAACAG
>NW_023178625.1:0-631 GCF_002007445.2 Ailuropoda melanoleuca
AAGGGAGGAAGTGATTACTGGAAGTTAGAATCAGACAGACTATGCAGCATTACTCAAAATGGGATTTGAAGGACTGTGCAGGTCTGCACACTATTAGTCTATGAGGAAATATGTATTACAATTTTTAAAAAGTAAATGTTTAGAAAATTTTATAGCAATTTGATGTTGCCATTATATCAAAGTGTGTGATTAATGTCAGCAGATATAATATGAAACTTAACTTTTGGGGCACCTGGGTGGCTCAGTGGGTTAAGCGGCTGACTGCCTTCTGCTCAGGTCATGATCCCAGGGTCCTGGGATCAAGCCCTGCATCAGGCTCTCTGTTCACTGGGGAGCCTGCTTCTCCCTGTTCCTCTGCCCCTCCTCCAGCTTGTGCTCTCTCTCTCTCACTCTCTGTCTCTCAAATAAAGAAAGAAAATCTTCAAAAAAAANGCCCCTCCTCCAGCGTGTGCTCTCTCTCTCACTCTCTGTCTCTCAAATAAAGAAAGAAAATCTTCAAAAGAAAAAAGAAACTTATCTTTTGCGTATGAATATGTTCTGATGATGCAGCAGAAATGACAAGAAAACATTCTGGGGTATTTATTCAGATTAAAAAGCTTGTGCCCGGGGCGCCTGGGTGGCACAGCGGTTG
>NW_023178626.1:0-1967 GCF_002007445.2 Ailuropoda melanoleuca
CCGGCTCCTGCCCCTCGAAGACACAGCAGCCCACAGAGAGCGGCTCTGAGCTCATGCCCACGGCAGCCGTGCGGCTCCTTCAAGACCAATCCTCGCCTCTATGCGCACGCGCTTGTGCCCTGCGTTACACGGCTGGCTGGGAGACGACCTTCTCCATCTGGTTAAAAAAAAAAAAAGATAATTCTTAAATGTTTTCCCTTAATCCTTGGTATATAGTCTGCATGTGTTCCCTCAAATATGTGTGTGATTTCAATAACAGTCAACGAAGGGCCAACTACCATTCTAGGCACTAGGACCCACATTCGTAGACCATTCCCGCCGTTAGGAGACAGTTCTCGTAAGGCGGACACCGTTTGTAGGTGACACGGTAGGCTGGCTCACTGGACGCCTAACGCCAACTCCCCTCTCCCTGCACCCCCCTCTGCTACGAGACTGGAGAGCTCAGCACTCGCTCGCCGGCCCTCCGCTCGGGCTAGAAACGGCCATGTAACACAATCAGGTCAGTGAACTGTAAACAAACGTCCATTGAAGGGTGTTCTGGAAAAGCTTTTGCTGTTACGTGAGAAGAAGGACAGATACAGACACAAGGTTTTCGCTCCCTGCTTGGAATGCAGACATGATGCCGCAGCCATCCTGTGACCAAGAGGTGACAGCCAGACCCTACGATGGTGGAGTAACGTAGGAAACCCCTGTGTCCCTGAGGACACGTTGCGCGCATTCCCCCAGGAACCAGCTGCCTGCTATTGCACTGCTCACTGTGAGGAGAACAGCCCCGGCGAGTCTAAGCCCCTGCCTGTAGTCAGGGCCCTGTTGCGTGAATACATCCCTAACGTATCCCTACGTGAGTAATCGCAGCTATGCAAGAAGTGCTGTCCTAAGACGCAAGAAAAACAAGGTCTGGGAGCAGAGGAGAGAAACGCTCCGAGGAGGAGGGAGCATCTGAGCGGAGTTTGACGAGGTGTACAGAGGCGAGAAGGGCTCCCCGCGCACACGCCCACACAGGAGGAGCGTGGGGTGCAGGGGGACGGTCCTGGTTAGGCTGCAGGGGTCCAGCAGCAACAGAGGAGGGCAAAAGCAGAAAGCAGTTTAGAGTTTATCTTTGGAGCCATAGAGGAGCCCCTGAACTTGTAAAGGCGGACGACACACAGGCGTTGATGGTTGGGTCCTGGGGTCCTTGGGGTCTCACCCCCAGGGACACGGAAGTCAGCACCACGGTGGTGGCTGAGGGGCCCCACGGAAGGAACGGATTGTAAAGCACTGGAACTTCACCCCAAACTGCAGAGAAATACACACACACGCACACACGCGCACGCACGAGCATGTAAAAGCTGGCGAACACGGGATGAGGGCTGTAGTCTAGTTAACAGGACCTTACCAATGTCGCGTCCTGATTTCCACGCTGTGTTCCGTTACACAAGGTGTCACCGCGGGGGGCAGCTGGGAGAAGGCCACAGCGCCTTCTGCACAGCGTTAGCCACTCCTGTGGATTGGTAATTTTTTCAAAATAAAAAGTTTAATAGGTTTTCATTTCTTTAAATTTTCCATAAGAATCTAGGCTTTTAAAAGGAAACAATTTTTGCAGGAGGGGCAAAAGGCAATCTGGTGTCCAGAGAGCCAGACGCCAAACAGACAACAGTGTGGCCTATACAAAATTTTGAGGGTGAATCACAATTGGGAACTCAAGGATGGGGAAGACATAGTTTAAAAGTACTAAATGCGAGTCGTGAAATCATTTCAATGTTGAGTAGTCTTTTGAGATTGTTTTTGATTTTCTAAATGTAAAAATATAATTCTTTAAAGATGAGGTGCAAGTTATAAAAATAATCACTACACACACGTGCACATATATGCACACACGTGTGCATCGATACATACATATATGCATACGTCTGCGTGTGCACCCATACACACGCGCGTGCATCGACACATACATATATGCATACGTCTGCGTGTGCACCCATACACAC
>NW_023178626.1:6386-8275 GCF_002007445.2 Ailuropoda melanoleuca
CAGAGGAAGTTTGCAAAACAGTATTTGAAGAAAGGGATTCGAAATGTTCACCCTTCGGAGTACCAAGGTCCTGAAAATGAGGAAATCTGAATTCTAACCCGGCTCTGTCGTGTTTTTGAGATGTGATTTACCTTTTCAGGCCTCAGCGTTCCTGTCTGTAAGATGGGGGCGATTGGACAAGAAAGTCTCTTAACCCTCCCAGACTTCATAATATTAAGAGGTTGGCTGTGATTTCTGAGGAGGACGAGAATCTTCTTTCGGGACTCTCAGGCTATCTATCAAGCCACATCTGTCCCGGGGCCTCACTCCCGAGTGAGACAGTGGGCGGGCCGTGTGGTCAGGCAGAAGCCTTTCCTACTCCACAACCTCATGGTCATCTTTCCCCGCAGACCAAGGGGGTGGAAAGCAGACCCACGGCCTGTCCATGACCCCAACAGGGGCCCATCCCTGGTTTGCCACACTGGGTCTTGACTTTCAGAAAAGCCATGACTTTCCTTACACCTGTTATGACAGTCGAAGCCAGCCGTGAAATATGTTCAGACGAGGGTACAAATGAGTCACAGAGTCTCTGTGATCCACACAGACACGGGCCGGCCGGCCCAGGGGAGCCTGCTACCCAGGGTGCTGTCCCCGGGACGGCAAGGGTCAGAGAGGCCCGTCTTCCCAGCCGGAGGCCACCCCACTGCCCGCCTGGGAGAGGGCCGTGCACGGGCAGGGATGGGCGAGTGTGCCTCCTTCCACCGGAAATGGGTGAAGCCGGCTCGAAATTATTACTCAGACGTTTTGTGTTGTGAAGGAAATGTCTTCTGATAGCACAAAGCTATTAGTTTCCTGTTGTGAACGGAGGGTTTCTGGCTGGCGCAAGGGTCTGCAGGCAGGGAAAGCGTGGCTGTCCCTGGAAGCTTGTTCGGGGAAACCAGCAGCTCAGGGGCGTCCGGGACAGTGCTGGGGCTGAAGGGAGGCTGGGGGTGGGGAGAGCACCTCAGTGAGGGAGGCGGTGTGCAGGGAGGAGCTGGGCGGCCCGTCAGTCCCGCCAACGGCCATCGCTGTTTGGTCCAGTCCCACCAAGTCCACGCGGTGTTGTTCCAGCCATGCTGGCCTCTGGATGGTGATGGAGAAAAGCCTGGAGTCCCTTGGGGACTGAGCCCGGAGGCCCCCCAACACCGCCTCAGAAGGCTGACTATGTGAGGGTCCCACTACTGAAGAGTTTGGGACTTAAAACGTAGAAACTCGAGTGGTTCATCAGCTAGGAATGTTCCCACCACCCCGAAGAAAATCGTCTCTCCTAAAACATAACAAACCTTCAGGGAGCCATGGCTTGCAGGCACCCCGATCCCAGGACCTCCTGAGTTCACTCCTCTCCTATCCCTCCACACTGCCGGTCTTCACTCCACCCCCCAAAGCACTGTCGGCTTTGTCCTGGGCTCTGGCCCCCGGCTCCTGCCCCTCGAAGACACAGCAGCCCACAGAGAGCGGCTCTGAGCTCATGCCCACGGCAGCCGTGCGGCTCCTTCAAGACCAATCCTCGCCTCTATGCGCACGCGCTTGTGCCCTGCGTTACACGGCTGGCTGGGAGACGACCTTCTCCATCTGGTTAAAAAAAAAAAAAGATAATTCTTAAATGTTTTCCCTTAATCCTTGGTATATAGTCTGCATGTGTTCCCTCAAATATGTGTGTGATTTCAATAACAGTCAACGAAGGGCCAACTACCATTCTAGGCACTAGGACCCACATTCGTAGACCATTCCCGCCGTTAGGAGACAGTTCTCGTAAGGCGGACACCGTTTGTAGGTGACACGGTAGGCTGGCTCACTGGACGCCTAACGCCAACTCCCCTCTCCCTGCACCCCCCTCTGCTACGAGACTGGAGAGCTCAGCACTCGCTCGC
>NW_023178627.1:0-2444 GCF_002007445.2 Ailuropoda melanoleuca
AAAATTAATGATTTCCTTTACCTATGTCTTCCTCATAAACCGATCTCTCTCAAACATGCATGTCCCTGGACCTGAAAGTATTTGAGTTTCAGCCCTTACCTTGTCTGATCTCCTATCTGTACGGTGAGAAGGTGGGCCAGGTAGACTCTTCGGTTTTCTCTGGCTCTAACATGGCAAGGGTCTGGCCAAAGCACCCAGGAACCCTCAGTTAACAGAGCATAGCCAACTACCTTCTCCAGCCAAGAATCCAAATAGAGCACGGAATTCCTATGAACTCACTACAAACTTGTAGAATATATGGCCACCAATTAAGAGCATGAACTATGGTTGGCTGATGAGTGATTCAAATACTGCACCCAGAACAGATGAGAGCCTGCTTCCTAAGTTCATTTAAAAACAAACAAGCAAAACCACGCAAAAGCAGCAAGACCACCTAGTGGGGCTATGAGCCATGCAAAGGCAATTAGGTTCTTCAAACACCTAGACCAGCCGCTTGTACAGCTCACAGACAGCCCACTTCATCTTCAGATTATCCGATCATTAACGCAACTCTTTAGAACTACACCGTGTGCCGATACTTGCTCAAAACTAACATCTTCATCAAGGGTAGAGACTGCTTAGTCATCCTGAGAGTATAAAATTAATGACAATGAATGTGGGTGTGAATAAGCACAAAACACCAGATGGAGAGAAAGCCAAGGTGAAACATTCCAAGTGCCTAGTAGACCTGTGACTCACACGTGACAATCAAGTCCCCCAAAGGAAACACAACTCGCTTCCAGAATATATCTGATCTTTCCTCATTTAGCAAAAGCAAGGTGGCTTTGAGCCCTACAAACAAAACATCAGTTATGTATTTCCCTAATAAATCTTAGCCTCGTTTGCACATGGCCTGGACCTAATTGGGCCAATGACTAGCTGTTACCCATCAGTCGGACTCAGACATGAGTGGTTGAAAGCTATTCGTATGAAAATCATTAAATGTAAGAATCACTTATAAAATAAAGGTGGGGATTTTTGAGTCTTGGTTTGATTTTTGACACAGAAAGTCACATAATTCTTAGGATGAATTTATTTTCCTGAAGAATTTTGAGAATGAAAAATTCAGGACAGAGGAGAACACTCTGATTTCCCATTAGGAATGATGTGATTTTTTCTCATAATTGTAATGGTTCCTATGGCAGGGTGTCTACCGTGTGCCTGTCACTGTGAAGCCCTTCCTTGGCATGACCTCTTCAGGACGTCGCTGCTGCTGTAAGCCTCACATATGCGGACGCGGCAAGCGAGGCTCAGAGAGGTTACGTCACATGCCAACGGTCCCACTCCGTGTCAGAAATGCAGCGGGAACTTCAGGCTCCTCACTCGATTCTTCTCTGACGCTCTTGACAATACCAAATGGTATTTATCTCTGACCCGTCATGAGAACCTTCACTTCCACCAGATTCCAAGGCCATCATCCTAGTGCTGTGACAGGACATTACACACATGGGTCTCTGATGCTCCCAGCCAGGCTGCCCCTCTCAGAGTTATCCTAAGGTGGGATTAATCGTGCCTCTGGCCCATCAGGACTGGAAACTGGCGAACAGGGGCTTTAGAATGGTAAAATGGCCCTGGTGTTGGGGAATGAAGGCCTGTAATTCACCCTGAAAGCCATGGGCCATTTGTCCTAAAGCTATCTGGGAGACAGAAGCATAATACCTGGCCTCATGAGGGAACACGAGGCCGTTCCTGTGTCCTTAAGGTAAATGTGAACCTTAGGCAAATAGAACTGGTGTGGACAAAACAGCTCAGCCACACTGTCATCTGAAAAGACAATTGCGAAGCTACCGAAACGTGTTATTGGAGTTTGCTCAAGGCACAGGTCTCAAATAAGAGCCCACGCTAAGCCTGTAATATTGCATATGCTTGGGTCTGCTGGGGCCCTCCCCAGGGTGGGATGGTGATTCCCAGGCAAAAGCACTCGTCTGCATTGCAATCCACGCAGAGAAGAGCCCGGCTTGAGCACCTGCGTGTGCTGGGGAATGCCTTCTGGGCTTCAGCCCTCCTTAGGGCTTTTGGTCTTGAGTCTGACACACCTGGTTTGGAGCTCTAGCTCCTCCCTGTTAGCTGCAATGAACTTCAGGAAGCTCCTTGCCTTGGTTCCTTATATAATGCTTCATATGGGGATAATAATGCTTCACATATACTTTTTTTTTGGGGGGGGGTGATAAACAGTCAAGGTGACTTGAGATTGTGCCTGAAAAGTGCTTAGGACATAGTCTGACACTCACTGAGCAAAGACTACTATTCTTGAGATTGCTATTCCCCCTTTACTGTTTTGATGTGGCTACTCAGCCTATCTTTAGACAGGCATCCCTCAATGATTTCGCCAAACTTTAAATGTGAGCAGGTGAGGCCGAAATCCTCTGCCAGAGAGAGGAACTCTCTGGTGTTCTCCAATGCAG
>NW_023178627.1:3139-10255 GCF_002007445.2 Ailuropoda melanoleuca
TACATTACGGTGTGTGCATTATTATTGTATTATATTGAGTAATATCACATTTAAAGAGATTTCATAGCATCATAGCCATGCACAAGGGAATATAAAAGCGGTTAATAAAATAGGGAAGTACAATTTCCCTTCAGTGTTAGTTATGCTCCTATTATGTGCAGAATAATAATCAGAGGTCCACTTAGCTTGACTTGGGAAGTAACGGATGTGTAATTACCTCACGTCTACGGTGTCATTACCAAGGGCTCAGCCCCAATGTCAGACCACTGTGCATCCTCAAGAAGCCTGCAGACTCAAAGCCCAAGCAGCGGGTGCCAAATCACAGGGCTTCCTAAAGCCCCACGCATGTCTCAGGGTAGGCCGAGATGCCCGTGCAGCCCCGGCGGGGCTCCGTGCTGGAATTCGGCTGCCACACGGAACCCAGATCCCGTTCGCTGGAATCTCCCTCTGCCATGGGTATCCTCCTTCCCTATAAGCTCTTATTTTTAAAAGAAAACACGGGGTTCCCCATTGCCGAGTATCTCCCTCTGCTGAGCTTGTGAAAGCTAGCAGGCAAAAAACATTCTCGGCAGGTCTTTTGAGAGCCATGGAAGAATCTTCAGGGACTGTTCACCAAAAACTGACCTCAGTGCCTCTACTCAGGCCTCCAGAGGCTCTTCTTGGGATCAGTTGTAGCTGCAGAAGACTTGGCCCCGGGGCTCAGCACACAGTACGTGTCAGCTCCAGAGCTGGGCATCAGTTGTCTACTTCGGTCAAGAGTTGGCTCCGTTGGCTGTGCCTATGCGCTTTCAAGAGCTGCCATGGCCTAGCAGAGCCGTGCCTTTGCACCAGGCAGGACTGGGTTTGAGTTCTATGCCCACCACTTCCTGATGGTGCCCCCTAGGGCCATCTATATAACCTCTCTGTTTTCCTGGCCTGGGAAATGGGGGTAACCCTACTGGCCATTAGGATGAGGATTAATTAACTTAAAGCTGGAATACATTGGGTACCACAATTATTACTTATTCTGTTAATAATAATTGTGATATTTATTCCATGACCTCCGAAGAATATAACATTTACTAACCCAGCTTGGATTTAAATCAGAGACAGCAGTGATACAGGTTTTGGTTCTTGAGAAAACAGGGGCTGTGTGTGTGTGTGTGTGTGTGTGTGTGTGTGTGTGACTATGGATGAATTTAGGGGCAGAAGGAGATGCTATATTTCTGGTATAAGTCTGGCATTCGCTGAATTCTGGCATTACACAAACGTTTACTTTCTTGCCAGAGGTCCACAGGGAAGGGCAGTTTGATGAAGGAGAAAGAATAAAAGAAATGTAATTCACTGGCCAGGGGGGAAATTGAAAATATTTTACTAAAAAATAATCCGGAAGGCCCACATGACCTAGTCAAGCCTACCAAGACTAGTAAGCGTGGCAAAACACTGTAGCGAGTGGTGGCGACTCTGGCAAACAGCTTCGAGAGACAGCCCACCCTCGAGATTAGCACCCACACCGCCGCTGGTTCTATTAAACTTTCCCAGATCAGAGCCAGATTATACTGTGAAATCTCCCATTTTAAAATGAAGGCAATTCATTCCATTTGTGAACCCAACAAAACAGGCCTGAGGTCTAAATAAAGCCAGCAGGCCAACAATATATAAACTTTGGCCTAGATCAGGAATCGGCAAAACTTTTACGTAGAGGAAAATAGTATTTTCAGCTCGCTGGGTTATATGTCTGTTGTAATTACTCAGCTCTGCAGAAGCAAAGCAGCATAGACAATACATGAATGAATTGGTGTGACTGCGTTCCAATAAAACTTTATTGAAAAAACAGGCAGTGGGCCAATATTGACCCACTGGTCAGAGTTTGCCAACATTTGGCCTGGCTTAACACTGATACTGAAGGCCTGAGGAAGGCTTGAGAGAAGAGGGGAAAGGGGGTGCTGGCAAGGGGCTTTGGGTCCCATGGACAGCTGAATCAGGCAGAAAGACAGCCAAGGCTCTGAAGTCCAGGCAATGTTTGCAACTCCCCTTTTCAAGCTCTGACCAGGTCCCCTCTAGTCTTTGTCAAGAGTGCCAGTGGCTCAAAACAGGAGAAGGCCCCCAAATCCAAGGGCTAATGTACCTTGCTTGCCTTCTGCCTCCAAAGTTCCACTCCTGGAGTCAAGGAGACTTGTTCCCAAGCCTGCCCCACCCTCACCTTCTCTTTCCTTTGGTGAGGCCAGATAGGTGTCACCCAGAGACAGCGCCTGGAACCCCAGGCAATTTCTTGCATAATTGCTAACCCGGCTCCCACGTGCAATCTGGGTAGAGGGAAGGAGGGGATGGGACCCACCTCCTGTCATTCCTGCACTGCTGTTACCACTGCTTTTCTTAGTAAGAAAATGGTAGTTAATTTCTTCCCCTAAAAAAGGCCAGGGAACAATCTCTTTAAATTACAGTGTTACAATGTAAAGCAAAGACGCAGAAGTCAAATACAATTTGGGTTATAATTAGCGATTTCCTTGTAGCAAGTTTCTCTGGGAGATCCAGGCTTCCTTAGTCAGCTTGCAGAACGGTTTGAGGCCCTTTTCACTCCATGGGGCCACTGGATGCCCTGGGGGGCTGGGGGTGTTTGGGGGATGGGAGGAGAGGGAGAGAGAGAAACATTGTGTGTGTGTGTGTGTGTGTGTGTGTGTGTGTAAATTGAGGCAGTTTTGAGCTAAACACAGAATTATGGGGACAAAGATTATTCACACATTTGTCTGCTATGATATCATGATTAAAATAGCAGAGAAAGTCATTTAAGTAAAACAAACTACTTTTGATGGGGAAGTCACACAGTGCGGGTTTAGGAATCTGACAGACCTCTGCTTGTATTTACACTCTTCCCTTTATTAGTTGTATGGCCTTGGGGCAAGTGACTTAACATCTGTGCTGCTTCTTCCTCATCTGTAATTCTGGAGTCTTCACATCCCTCCCCCGATGGGCTATGGAATTTGAAGAAAATGCACCACATAGTGCTTGGCTCGTGGAGTGAATGATGGAGTGGATTCTGGAGTCGGACTGGCTGCCTCTAAGTTCCTGCTCTGCCGTATTGGCTTCATGATGTGACCTTGGGCAGTCTCCTTGATGTCTCTAAGCTCCGGTTCTCTGACTTAGGTAACAAGGGGTCAGTTATGGTCCCCGCCTCCTCTGGATGCTGTAAGATTCACTCAGGTCATGCACATCAATGTTGTAGCATCACTGCCCTGGCCATCTAGTACGTGCTCACTAAATGTTAGTTACTGTTCCCCAGACATTATTAATAAATGACAGCTGCCTCTTTTTTTTTTTTAATTCTTTTCAGCCCAAGAAATTCCATTTGTTTTTCTACCAATCAGAATGTACGTTTGTATTTTTCACTTTTAAAAGACCAGGATAGCCCAAACTTTTTGAATTATATTCTTTGCAACTCAATCTGTTAATTTTTTTAAAGGAAAAAACCTGCCTTTTTTACTTCCAAAACAAGCCTGCAACCATTAAGGCTTCAAATCGCCATGGTCGCAGTGGCCTGGTTTGTTTAGGTCTGTACAGGCTACAAAGCTTGGTCTACTGAAGAACAAATCAGCCCATGTAGCTTTGTCCCAAGGACATCAAGATCACATAAACATCAGGTCCTTGAGCCTGATGCACTCTGTTCCTGATGCAAGAGGGATGGCTATTGTCTGGGTTGTAGTGAGCTTCTCTCCAAAGTCCAGGAGTTGAAGAGCCCCTGGGATTCATGGGATCTCCATTCTGCTTGGCTCACCTACCAGGCTCACCTGCCTCAGAAGGCTTTGGTGGTTCTTCTATGGAGGGCAGAGCCCAGCCTTGGACCTTCTGCCCCTCAGGGTGCTTGTGCGGTAACTCGGACATAGCTGTACATGAAAGGTTACAATTTGACAACCTGGCAGTCTCTGTCCTCTCCAGGGATGCAAAGGCAGAAGAAACCCAGACCCCCTAGTTAGAGCATTTTGACCCAGCAGTGATTCAGACTAGAGCTGGCTGGAATACATAACACCACTGAATGAACACAGCCCCCTCGACCTAACCAACAGGATCAGGAGGAAAGAAGTAGGGAAAATAAAGACTCTTTTTAGAAGTCTGGAAGCCTTAGTGAGAGTAAGGCCCTGCAACCTCTGGCTAGGAACTAAAATAAGATATCAAAGAGAAATGGATCCCCGAGTCATACAGTCTGACCTGCTCCTGAAGACACCGGGGTTTGCCCATTTCAATGCAGACATAACCCCAAGTAAGTGGATTTTGAAAACTACTACAGAATCCAGGAGATGGAAGGGAAAAAGGATGGTCACGGCCAGTAGAATCCATAGCAGGGGAAGTGATACAGTGGAAACCTTCTTTGGGGACATCCCTGCTGTGATCGTCACTGTGTGACTCAGACGGGTCACTTTTCCTCTCTGAGCCTTGGTGTTATTCATAAATGAAGCAGGCAGACAGGATGGTCATTTCAAGCTTTAACCTTCTATGATTCTCTGCACTCATGCAGAAGCATCCAAGCTGTCTTTTTTAAACACACTAATGAAGGATTAAAGCTCCTAACTTCACCTCTCATTTTAAAAAAAGAAAAAAAAAAAGATTCCTAGACTAAGTCAGCGGTTATAAACTCATATCTTCAGAGGCTGGGCAGATAACAGAAATGAGTGAAATAGGAGTGAACAAGAGAACACATAAAAGTCCAAATAGCTGCTTACTTAAAAAAAAAACAAAAAAACAAAAGATATTGTAATGCTGGGTCAGTGATCCAATATGACAGTGATTGGATGGGCGGATGGGGGCACCCCTTTGAATGGTCCATGGACCCTCTAGACTACCACAGTGTCGCTACCAAGGGGTCACATAGCACCTTGCCTATGGTTTTATCTTTCCTATGTTAATGGAGAAAATTAATGATTTCCTTTACCTATGTCTTCCTCATAAACCGATCTCTCTCAAACATGCATGTCCCTGGACCTGAAAGTATTTGAGTTTCAGCCCTTACCTTGTCTGATCTCCTATCTGTACGGTGAGAAGGTGGGCCAGGTAGACTCTTCGGTTTTCTCTGGCTCTAACATGGCAAGGGTCTGGCCAAAGCACCCAGGAACCCTCAGTTAACAGAGCATAGCCAACTACCTTCTCCAGCCAAGAATCCAAATAGAGCACGGAATTCCTATGAACTCACTACAAACTTGTAGAATATATGGCCACCAATTAAGAGCATGAACTATGGTTGGCTGATGAGTGATTCAAATACTGCACCCAGAACAGATGAGAGCCTGCTTCCTAAGTTCATTTAAAAACAAACAAGCAAAACCACGCAAAAGCAGCAAGACCACCTAGTGGGGCTATGAGCCATGCAAAGGCAATTAGGTTCTTCAAACACCTAGACCAGCCGCTTGTACAGCTCACAGACAGCCCACTTCATCTTCAGATTATCCGATCATTAACGCAACTCTTTAGAACTACACCGTGTGCCGATACTTGCTCAAAACTAACATCTTCATCAAGGGTAGAGACTGCTTAGTCATCCTGAGAGTATAAAATTAATGACAATGAATGTGGGTGTGAATAAGCACAAAACACCAGATGGAGAGAAAGCCAAGGTGAAACATTCCAAGTGCCTAGTAGACCTGTGACTCACACGTGACAATCAAGTCCCCCAAAGGAAACACAACTCGCTTCCAGAATATATCTGATCTTTCCTCATTTAGCAAAAGCAAGGTGGCTTTGAGCCCTACAAACAAAACATCAGTTATGTATTTCCCTAATAAATCTTAGCCTCTTTTGCACATGGCCTGGACCTAATTGGGCCAATGACTAGCTGTTACCCATCAGTCGGACTCAGACATGAGTGGTTGAAAGCTATTCGTATGAAAATCATTAAATGTAAGAATCACTTATAAAATAAAGGTGGGGATTTTTGAGTCTTGGTTTGATTTTTGACACAGAAAGTCACATAATTCTTAGGATGAATTTATTTTCCTGAAGAATTTTGAGAATGAAAAATTCAGGACAGAGGAGAACACTCTGATTTCCCATTAGGAATGATGTGATTTTTTCTCATAATTGTAATGGTTCCTATGGCAGGGTGTCTACCGTGTGCCTGTCACTGTGAAGCCCTTCCTTGGCATGACCTCTTCAGGACGTCGCTGCTGCTGTAAGCCTCACATATGCGGACGCGGCAAGCGAGGCTCAGAGAGGTTACGTCACATGCCAACGGTCCCACTCCGTGTCAGAAATGCAGCGGGAACTTCAGGCTCCTCACTCGATTCTTCTCTGACGCTCTTGACAATACCAAATGGTATTTATCTCTGACCCGTCATGAGAACCTTCACTTCCACCAGATTCCAAGGCCATCATCCTAGTGCTGTGACAGGACATTACACACATGGGTCTCTGATGCTCCCAGCCAGGCTGCCCCTCTCAGAGTTATCCTAAGGTGGGATTAATCGTGCCTCTGGCCCATCAGGACTGGAAACCGGTGAACAGGGGCTTTAGAATGGTAAAATGGCCCTGGTGTTGGGGAATGAAGGCCTGTAATTCACCCTGAAAGCCATGGGCCATTTGTCCTAAAGCTATCTGGGAGACAGAAGCATAATACCTGGCCTCATGAGGGAACACGAGGCCGTTCCTGTGTCCTTAAGGTAAATGTGAACCTTAGGCAAATAGAACTGGTGTGGACAAAACAGCTCAGCCACACTGTCATCTGAAAAGACAATTGCGAAGCTACCGAAACGTGTTATTGGAGTTTGCTCAAGGCACAGGTCTCAAATAAGAGCCCACGCTAAGCCTGTAATATTGCATATGCTTGGGTCTGCTGGGGCCCTCCCCAGGGTGGGATGGTGATTCCCAGGCAAAAGCCCTCCTGTCTGCATTGCAATCCACGCAGAGAAGAGCCTGGCTTGAGCACCTGCGTGTGCTGGGGAATGCCTTCTGGGCTTCAGCCCTCCTTAGGGCTTTTGGTCTTGAGTNTATGCTTGGGTCTGCTGGGGCCCTCCCCAGGGTGGGATGGTGATTCCCAGGCAAAAGCACTCGTCTGCATTGCAATCCACGCAGAGAAGAGCCCGGCTTGAGCACCTGCGTGTGCTGGGGAATGCCTTCTGGGCTTCAGCCCTCCTTAGGGCTTTTGGTCTTGAG
>NW_023178628.1:0-895 GCF_002007445.2 Ailuropoda melanoleuca
GGGACCTTGAAAAGCCTGAAGTCTTCAGGAGGGGTACTCCTCCATTCCTCCAGATGAAAGTGTTGCGTGAATGTATGACCAGAGACCAGACAATGTTTTCTTCTTACTTATGTGCCTTTATACAAATGCCATGAGGATGACACTTGCTACTGTAGCTCAAAATAATTGAAGGCTTCTGCAAGGGGGCTAGGGACTTTGTAGCACCGTGCTTAGGTAGGGTTGGACGCTAGTCTGGTCAAGGTTCCTGCCTTAGCAAAGAGCAGAGGCAGGGTCCAAGCGGCAAGGGCAAGGTGCCAGTCCTGTGGCAGCCCTGCTGTCAAAAGGAGCTTGTTGGGCAATCCTATGAGCCTTTCACAGTAAATCCTGGACAGAGCTGTGTGTCCAGGTCAAGTTCTTGTTCTAGGTTCTAGGCAGGAGGAAAGATGCCACCTGCAGGCAAAAGGAGCATTGAGCCGTGGCACCCCACACCTTCCCCATATCCCTTTCTGTACAATACCCAAGGGACAGGGAAAGTATATGCTGCCTAATAACTGCCATATACGGGAGAAAGAGGTCATGGGAACCTTGGGTGTGGTTCACTGTGCAACTCCTGTCCTGTTGGAAGTGACAAAAATTAGGAGCCTCTCAAGAGTTGAGGTTTGGGGGCGCCTGGGTGGCTCAGTCGTTAAGNCTTAAGTGTCTGCCTTCGGCTCAGGGCGTGATCCCAGCCTTCTGGGATCAAGCCCCACATCAGGCTCCTCCCCTGGGAGCCTGCTTCTTCCTCTCCCACTCCCCCTCTCCCCGCCTGTGTTCCCTCTCTAGCTGGCTGTCTTTCTCTGTCAAATTTAAAAAAAAAAAAAAGAGTTGAGGTTTGGAGTTGAGACTCCACAATTAGAGTCTCTCAAGAGCGGTGGGC
>NW_023178629.1:0-1409 GCF_002007445.2 Ailuropoda melanoleuca
TATATCTGAGATGGATGTTAATTTATTCATAACATGTATAAAGCAAATTATGCTATACACCTTAAATTTATATAGTGCTATAGGTCAATTCTATCTCCGTAAAACTGGAAAAAAGTGTAATTGTAGGCCTATTACATTAACAAAATACTGCCTTTTCCAAAAATATGAATTGAATTATTCAGTTTAGAGGGATAAGTTCCATGCTCTATTGGCCGACCTTCTTGGGTGATATGCTCCTTGGTCAACTACCATCAATGAGAACAGAGATCATGCACACAACTGCAAGACGGATGATGCCTTTATCCAATCTACTGGTGACATTTCTCATCAATAATGAGGCAATTAGTAAAGGAAGAAGAGACAACAGCACAATTGTGGTTTTTATTGAGGAAGGAACCCCAGCTGTTTGGATCATTATGTATTATTAAAAAGGGTAGACTTTCTTAAAAGATGAATGTAACAGATGTTTGCCGAGGCCTCCCAGCCTGAAGGGAAAATAGGGTCATGATAACCATAAGGAAACAGAATCTGTGGAATCCCATGGCTTTCAAAACCCTCTCTGCTGGTTTTATGAATTCCTGGTAAGTCTTGAGAGTCTAGAAAACAACTACCTTTTTCTTCCTACATTTAGTGATCACCAGCTCAGCTGATTCTAACAGTGATCAGCTAGATATGATTTGCTGCACGGATATTCTCCCCCACTCCCAATGCTGATGGTCCTAGTGGGCTATTGATGTTGGCTTCATAGATCACTGGTCAATTCAGTGACCTCCTTTTATTTATTGTACTACAGGAGTAGATGCACTGAAGTGGAGACATGCATACTTCTTTTTTTTTAAAAAGATTATTTATTTATTTATTCGACAGAGTTAGAGACGGGCAGGGAGAGAGGGAACAAAAGCAGGGGGAGTGGGAGAGGAAGCAGGCTCATGGCGGAAGTGCCTGATGTGGGGCTGGATCCCATAACCCCTGGATCAGGCCCTGAGCCGAAGGCAGACGCTTAACCACTGTGCCACCCAGGCGCCCCATAGATAAGTATACTTCTAGCTTATGTTGCAATTTCTAGGTATTCAAAACAGGGCAGGTTTATATAAATTTCTTCAGTTGTTTCTAGATAACTTCAAAATTTTTTTGTTCCTCAACTCTCAGTCTTGAGGAAGAAGTTTTATAACTCTAATAGGTGCCCTTAAAATAAGTTTCAAAAGCCCATAGTCTTTACACAGGGTGGCTTGTTTTTCATCTAATACAACATATGATAGGTTAAGGGGTATTTGTTTTCCCTAAATTTTTGTGTCTATTTTCGGCTTGTAGTTAAAGTCAATATATCATCTTTTTTTCCACGAAAACATGACAAGTAGATAAGTATATACCTTTACGAACATATAGATTTTATATTTTGTTCAGTAATT
>NW_023178630.1:0-4772 GCF_002007445.2 Ailuropoda melanoleuca
GCTTCTGGCCCATTAGAGTCCACAGCCATAAGACCTTCATCAAATGCTCAAGAAAAACAGAAGATTCGGGGTGCCTAGGTGGCTCAGTCAGTTAAGCGTCCAACTCTTGATTTCAGCCCAGGTCACCATCTCAGGGTTGTGGGCACTAGCATCCGGTGGGGCTCTGGGCTCAGAGGGGAGTCCTGCTTGGGATTTTCTCTCTCCCTGTCCCACTGCCCCTCCCCCTGTTCACACACTCATGTGCCCTCTCTCTCTCTCTCTCAAATAAATAAATCAGTCATAAAAAAAAGAAAGAAAAACAGAAGATGCCTCTGAGTGAGAACATCCTATGAAACCATAAAGATTGAGTTTTCCATCTCCAGACCCATCCCACCTGCATCCCTCCCAGAATGCTCACAGCTCACGTTGTCAGCAGCATTTGCTGTATGATCACGTCTTCAGGCAAAGCTCTTTGTCTGGCAGGCTGGACACTTTAGGTACAATTTTTCCCTAGGGGATGTCAAATATTTAAAATGATCCCAGTAAATTTGTGCTTTACCAACTTTACCTTTCCTAACCTCAAAGGAGCCTTTAGGGCAATGTGCTCGCAAACACAGGCACCAAATCATGTTCCAAAGCAAAAGCCTAAGCCGGCCTGGCTGGGTCTCTGTGTCCCTTGCTCAAGCTCTTCCTCCAGGACTTGTGTCCCCCAGCTTGTCTAGATGCAGGTTGGTGGTTTATTAAGAACACACAATTCCCTTTCTGGATACATGGGGGCCTAGAATCAGACCCCTAGCTGGGGTCCAGGGGGCCTGGGTTCTGGGAAGGGAAGAACAGGGGTCAAGGGGTGGCTAGAAGGTGCTGACAGCCAACCCACCTGCCAGTCTAGGGGTCTCGGCAGTGAGATGGAAGCAGGGCACAGCAAGAGCAGGGGGAGAGGGCAGGGTGACAAGCAGGATGCTGAGCCTGGGGTTGGGCATTTCCCGAGGTGCCTAAGCAGCACCAGGGTGGTGTTCTGGGTTGAATTGTGCCCCCTACATTCATTGGTTGAAGACCTAACCCCCAGGACCTCTTAACGTGGTTTTGTTTGGAAATAGGGTCTTTGCAGGTGTAATTAGTTAAGATGAGGTCCTACTAGATCAGGGTGGGTCTTAATTCAATATGACTGATGTCCTTGTAAAAAGGGGAAATTGGGACATAGACACACACACACCTTGTGCCTTGTGAAGATTGGTGTTGTGTCTCTGTGAGTAAGGAGCTACTAGAGGATAGAAGAGAACCCTGGAACAGACTTCCTCATAGCCCTTAAAAAAAAAACCAACCCTGCCCTCACCTTGACCTTGGACTTCCTGCCTCCAGCCTGGGAGACAATAAAGGTTTGTTGTTCAAGCCATCAAATTTGAGGTGCTGTGTTTCAATGGCCCCAAGGGCTGATGGGGGTGGCATGCCTTACTGAGGGCATAGCTGTTGCAAACTCCTGCTTGGTATGGACAAAGGACCCATTTTATTCATTATCCTATCTGGAACAACACTAGAATAGGCCGGTGATGGGGTAGTAAGGAGGGCACATACTGCATGGTGCACTGGGTGTTATATGCAAATAATGAATTATGGAACTTTACATCAAAAACTAGGGATGTACTGTATGGTGATTAATATAACAAAATAAAAATTATTAAAAAAAAGAAAAAAGAAAACATTACTTATCTAACACCCCAAAGGAAACTTACTACAACCAAGTGTTTTAATATTTGCAAAGTCTTTCTTTTTGATACTTCAGACTTTTGATCACATTATACCCAGTAGTTTAAAGAGCATGGAGATATAGCTGTGTGCCAATTTAACTTAGAGGTTTTTGGCAAGAATATTATTTGATAGTCAGAAACCAATTTTGTTCTGTTCTCATCTCTGAAATCTGTTTCAAAGATCAGATTGTAACTACTCATTCTACAAGTTTCTCCAATAGCTTTTATGCCAAAACCAATAACATTTTGACCTGAATTGACCCAACTATCTCTACGAGATAGGACTCTGTTTTTGCTCGGCCTTCTGTGGTTTGATAGATTAATAGAGTGTGTCAGAATGGTATGGAAGACAAAGTAATTGCCGGGCAGAGAGCTTGGAGAAATTTAGATGGAATTTGCAAATTAAAGCAAATCTAGTCCCCGACCCCCCAAATTCTTTCACCCGGACAAAGTACATCAGAAAACAAAAACAACAAACTTCTACCTTGTGGAGAACTAAATCTGTGTCTCAAATACTGGTGCTAAGGCAAGGCCCAAAACTATATACATTATCAACTCATAATACGGAGCTGTAATAATCAGACTCTGGCCGTTTCCCACTTAGCAGTGAAATACATACATTTAAGTGACAAAAGGTCATTTGCTCAGAGATGTTAATTGCATGATGATCCTAGGGGCAAGCATGTAAACAGTGATTTGTTAGTGAAATCACAGCCTAACAATGTCACCTAAAGGAGCCCAAGCCTCAGAGGGAGACAGACTTGGGTCCACACCCCTCACTCGTCTTCATGCTGTTTGATCTGCCATACTTACTAATTTTCCTTCAGTGAGGGTTCAAATTATCTTTGTTGGTATCAAACAAGCTTCATTCATCCTGGATTTATTTATAATCTTTCTGATGACAATTCAGATAACGAGTCATCCCGCACTGACAGCATAATTATCTCCAAGCATCGACGTGGGGGTATCGTATTTGTCCTAACGTTTGTATGTTGCAGGAGAAATGAGGAATTGAAAAGACTGAAGATGAGTTAAAGTCCTCAAAGATTGAAAGAGGTTTTTAAAAAAGGTGGGGCANAGGTTTTTTAAAAAGGTGGGGCAACAAAGATACACACAAACTGAGGCAAGGTGTGACTGTTACTGTGGGTCAGAGGACGCGGAGAGCCCTCTGTCACCTCGAACATGCGAACCGCAGCAGGACAGCCATTAAAGCAGCAACACAGGTGCTCCCAACATTTCTCAAGGTGGGAACCCACACTTGTCGGTTTTCCCCTCAAAACCAAAAACCTCTCCAATACCTCTATTTCCATCTACAAACACTATCATACCCCAAGTGACCCAGGCTTGGAACCTCATTCAATAATTTTACAGAGCTCTAAGCACTAAGCTCCCATATGGGGGGAGGTCGAAAATCAGTCCCACAGAATGTGCTCTGAGCAACAGCAGCGGAACACTGTGGGGTCTGCCGATGTGCGATGTCCCACCCAGCCCGGGAGGTGGGCAAGGCTTCTTTCAATATGTCCAATCACTCACCAAAAAGAAATTGCATTTCACTTCCTCAGAATGATTAGGGGGAAGTGTGTGCACCTCATTCCTCATGAGAAGGAAGCTCCATTAGGCCTTTTGTCGCTTTCATTAGAACAAATCCAATAAACAGCAATGAGCAAATGGAATTTTCTTTTCTTCACTGAATTATAAGTGCCACAAGAGCAGAATTATTTCTATTTTGTCCATACTTGACAGTTACAGATGCTCAATAAATATTTGTCAGGTAAGCGAATGAATGAATGAATGTGTAATAAACAAATGAATTTCATCCCTCTCCTTCCATGGCCAGTGTGAGCCAGGAGTCCTGGGTCAGTGACTCTGTTTGGGAGATGGGAACAAGCCTGGGTGGGCTGAACCAGAGACAGTCCAGAAGGGAAGAGTTGAAGCCAAGGGCACTAAGCAGCCTGAGTGATCTCCCGCCTATGCCGGGTCCTCCCACCCCACCTTCATCGCTGATAAACTGACCATTCATCCCTACAAGTCTGGCTCTGTGTGTTCTACTTGGTCAGATATCATACGGCAAAAGAAAGGGCATTACTTATTATCCCCTAACGTCCCCACATTCAGTATATGGAATGTATGGAGACCTCTGGGTGTAGATGTCTGGATATAAGGTGGGAACCTTGAGTGATGGAGAGATGGTGAGATTAAAGGTTGTGGTGCAGTGGAGACAAGTAGGGGCTGGGAATGGCTGCAAATGGCCACGGCTGCTCCTCCACCATCTGACAGGGCCCGGGCTCGTGGCCAGCTGTGGGTGTTCACGGGGACAGAGCTGCTTGTAACAAGGGGGAACCTTACCATCCCTGCCCCTTCAAGCTGGCACACAGGCCTCACCCTGCAGATGGCTGCCGTTTGCTCTTGAACCGCACAAGTACAGCGTGCCCGGCATCCGGGGCTTTCTCGGCAATGGTGGTGAAACAATAATGACTGTTTCCTGGGTGATCTCAGCCAGGTCTGTAGGCAGGGATTATAAAGGGTGATCAGCAAGCTCTCTGTGTTTCTGGGGGCACCAGGATCCAGTTTGAGGATCCAGTTTTAAATTGGTAGTGTGGGATGAAGGGAACACGAATGTCGCTATCCCAAACCCAGTCTGGTATGGAGAGGAAAATAAGGGGCTAATCTTTCCTTACCATGTGCCTTGTCCAGAGGCTTCTGAGTGTCATATCACCATTGCTCTCCCACCACTACTATCTCCATCACCTCCATCACCTCCACCATCACCACCACCATCATCACCACCTCACCTTCATCACCTCCACCATCATGACTACCATCATCACCCCCTCCATCATCACCACCATCACCACCTCCACCATCACCATTACCATCATCACCACCTCCATCATCACCACCATCACCACCACCATCATGGCTACCACCATTGCTACCTCCATCACATCCACTACCATCTCTATCACCACTACCATCACCACCACCATCACCTCCACTACCAACACCATAATTACTACCTTTACCTCCAACACCACCACCACCACCTCT
>NW_023178630.1:4824-6006 GCF_002007445.2 Ailuropoda melanoleuca
CACCACCATCACCACCACCATCATGGCTACCACCATTGCTACCTCCATCACATCCACTACCATCTCTATCACCACTACCATCACCACCACCATCACCTCCACCACCACCACCATAATTACTACCTTTACCTCCAACACCACCACCACCACCTCTCTCACCACAATTATCATCACCTCCATTGCTCATGTAGTTATGGAGGCTGGCAAGGCCAAAATCTGAAGTGTAGACCAGCAGGCTAGAGCCCCGGGGAAGACTTGCAGGTCAAATCCAAAAGCAATCTGCCAGCAGAATTCTTTCTTGCTCAGGGGAGGTCAATATCTTTCTCTTCAGCCCTTCAACTAACTGGATGAGGCCCACCCACATCACAGAGCATAATCTGTTTACACACAATCTATTACTGATTTAAATGTGAATCTCATCTAAAAAAATACCTTCACAGCAACATCCAGACTGGTGTTTGACCAAATATCTGGGTACTGTGGCCCAGACAAGTTGACACATGAAATTAACCATCACATCATGCTGGAGACTATGACATAATTGGTAGGGGTGCAACATGGGCCTCAGGATTTCTGAAGGCCTCCAAGTTTCCTAAGTTGCACTCAAAGGTGAGACCCATGCTCTAAGAACACACATTTTTGAAACGTTAACAGATTTTTGAAACCTTCAGTTAAGGGTTCTTTGATTCACCGAAAACCAATGTGAGGATCAGAGGGAAATCATCCCCAGAAGCCAGATTTCCCGGACCTTTGCAATTCCTCAAGAGGCAACGGAAGCAAGTCACTATCACAGGACTTAAAACGTGTGGTCATAAGATTTGGGTGCAACCACGCCACTGGACAGAGNTGCCACTGGACAGAGCCAACACTCAAAGCAGCCTAAGGGACACCAAACACAAGGCTGTATAGGGGAAATGCAAAGATGAGAAAGAAAAGCTGCCACCACCCTCAAACTCTATGCTATGCAACCAAATAATGTTGTCCCAAATATGTCTCCAAAATGCCTCAACCAAAAAGAGACAACATATATAGGTTAAACAGTGCCAAAATTGACCTCTTGAAAGATAGTTTTTTGCCACGGAGTTAACTTTGTAGATCATGGTGCCCTGGCGCTAATAGCATCCTGCAGAGATGAAGCCATTGATGCTGGTTTTTCTCTGTCCACCAACCTGCTCTCGGAGC
>NW_023178631.1:0-25427 GCF_002007445.2 Ailuropoda melanoleuca
GTTAGGAGAAGAAAGGAGAAGATACATGGAATTAACTACATATATATATGTAACTATAATAACATTTAACTGTATGATTACCTTTATTGTTACTTCTTATTTCTTTGTATGAATTTGAATTACTGTCTGATGTCAATTTTTTTCAGTCTGAAGAACTTCCTTTAGTATTTCTTATAAGTCAAGTCTGCTAGAAATAAATTTTCTGGTTTTTTTTTTTCTTTCTGGGAATGTAATTATAGCACTTTCACTTTGGAAAGTTAGGCCTGGTGGATATAAGATCCTTGGTTGACAGTATTTTTTTTCCATTTAGCAATTTGAATATGTNAGTATTTTTTTTCCATTTAGCAATTTGAATATGTCATCCCACTGCTTTGACCTTTATTATTGCTGATAATCATCTATTAATATTGTTGGGGTTCCTTTGTATGTGATAAAATTGTTTTTCTTTTGCTATTTTCAATATTTCTCTTTGTCTTTAGCACTCACAATTTTCTCTATAACAGTTATGGATTTGGATCTCTTGCATTTATCTGACTAGGAGTTCATTTAACTTCTGAAATATGTAGATTAAAGATTTTCATCAAATCCAAGCAGTTTTCAGCCATTGTTTTGAGTATCATGTGTGTTCCTTTTTCTCTCTTCTTCTGACACACTCATTACCCTTATGTTGGTGTGCTAAATACTTTCCCAGATTTACTGAGGCTCTGTTTATTTTTCTCATTTTTTTCTCCATTCTTCAGATTGTATGATCTCTATCAACCTATGTTTAAGTTCATTGGTACTTTCTTCTGCCAGCTCATATCTACTGTTGAGTTCCTCTAGTGAGGTTTTGGATTACTATACTTTTCAACTCCAGAATTCTCAGTTGGTTTGTTTTTATGATTTTTTTTAAGATTTATTTATTTATTTGACAGAGAGAGAGAGACAGCCAGTGAGAGAGGGAACACAAGCAAGGGGAGTGGAAGAGGAAGAAGCAGGCTCCTAGTGGAAGAGCCTGATGTGGGGCTCGATCCTGGAATGCCAGGATCATGCCCTGAGCCGAAGGCAGATGCTTAACAACTGCACCACCCAGGTGCCCCCTGTTTTTATGATTTCTGTCTCTCTGTTAGTATTCTCTATTTGATGAGACATTGTTATCATACCATCTTTTAATCCTTGAAGCAAGGCATCCTTTAACTCTTTGAACATATTTACAAGATATGCTTTGAAGTCATTACCTGCTAAATCCAGAATCTGGGTGGGAAGTGGAGCATCATGTTCCTGGCTGTATCTGCCTGGAGTAGAGCTTCTGTCACACTGAGGTGGGAGTGGGGTGGTGACCGAGCAAATCATGGCTCAGATGCTACAGACAGTCACTGTTTTTGCCAATATGTAGTAGATTTTCTTAAGTAAGTGTTTCTCCATTTTATATATGTCTGTAGTAGTCCTTCAGGACAATTTTCAAAGACTTGTTTTTCAAAAATGATTTTTTTCAATTATGGTTCTTTCACTGGGGAGAGAGCATATGTAGCTCTCTCTATATGTTGTCTATATTTGTTTAGATTTTTAGATATTTAATTTTTTTCTCAGACTTATACATGTATTAAATTTGAAGAGTCACATAGTTTACAGGGTTTGCTGCAATAACACGATCTCCATCCTTTTCTTTCCTCCTCCCTAGAGAAAGTCACTCAACTCTTTTTAGTTCACTTAAAGGATTATCTCCTTGTTTAGAGTAACATGCTTATATAGCATCTTTTAAAAATATTCCAGTTTATTTACCCAAAAGATACAAATACAGTGATCCAAAGGGGCACCTTCACCCCAATGTTTATAGCAGCAATGTTTACAATAGCCAAACTATGGAAAGAGCCTAGATGTGCATCGCCGGATGAATGGCTAAAGAAGATGTGGTGTGTATCTATACCTATATCTATAACGGAATTTTACTCACCCATCAAAAAAATTGAAATCTTATCATTTGCAACGATGTGGATGGTACTAGAGGGTATTATGCTAAGCGAAATAATTGTCAGTCAGAGAAAGACTAATGCCATATGATTTCACTCATATGTGGAATTTAAGAAACAAAACAGATGATCATAGGGGAAGGGAGGAAAAAATAAAATAAGGTGAAATCAGAGAGGGAGACAAACCATGAGAGACTCTTAACTCTAGGAAACAAACTGAGTTGCTGGAGGGGAGGGGGGGAGTGATGGGGTAGCTGGGTGATGGGCATTAAGGAGAGCACTTGATGTAATGAGCACTGAGTATTGTATGCAAGTGATGAATCACTAAATTCTACCTCTGAAACTGAAAATACACTATATGTTAATGAATTGAATTTAAATTAAAAAAACATTCTAGTTTTAGGCACTGTTAACTTCCCATGATAGATGAGGACTGAGCTCTGGTTCACTCTGACATTGCCCTGTACACATGTGCTTCCATCATACCTCTTTCAAGATAGTTATAATGTTGATTAGAGCAACATTCCACGTTTGTATTTTCAATATCAAGTGTCTTGAAGTACCATCGATATTCACAGCTGAGCTACACAGGACACTTCTTTTATTTTCCTGCCCATTTTTAAACATTTTTTCCTTAGAATTAATATTCATCTGGGTCTTTTGTTTGCTTGGTTTCCCATGTGCTTACGACTAATTCCAAACTCTCTTCCATTTGTGTAATTCTCCTCTCAGTGCATTCAAACACCCAGAAGTTCTACCAGTGTCATCTCTCTAAAGACGTCTCTCCGAGAGCCCCTGAACAGACACTGTCTGGGCTTTTCGCTCTCCAGGCTTGTGGTATGGCTGCTTCCTAGGGCTCTCCCCATCATCCTGGAGACTGCCTGCATCTCCGTCTTGTTTTAGACTTCCCGTTTCCTGTATGTCATGTCTTCTTTCTTGGTTTCCAATTTCATTTTAGTGGAGCTCATCCTTCAGTACCTCCTTGATAAAGGGTGGAGGGGAGGTGTTTTTTTTTTAATCTTGTATTATGAAAACATATCGGTGCTAGTTATTAATAGTTGGTTTACCTGGACATAAGATTCTAGGTTGGAAATCATTTTATGGATGGTTTTGTATGACATATGCTTCTGTTTGCTAATTTCTAATACCAGTTTTGAGAAATCCAATGCTGTGCTGATTCTTAACCCTGTGTATTAAAGCTGATGGCTTTTTGTTTGGTTTTGTTTGGTTTTGTTTTACTAGGAGTTGATAGTATCTTCGGTGCCGTGCTGTAAAACTTCACGGGGTGCTTAGGTGTAGGTCTGTTTTCATCTGTTGTGCTGGATATTTGATGGTCCTCTTCAGTCCAGAAAATCAGGTCCTTGTCCTTTGGATCTAAAAGTTTCTTGAATTATTTCTTTGAAGACTCTCTTCTTTCCATATGATTTTCTTCCTTCTATATGTCCTTAATTCAGATGTCAGGCTCCATGGACCAGTCCTCTAGTTTACAAAAACATCTCTCTCTAAATTTTTGTTTTGCTTTCTACATCATGCTTTCTAGCTCCTCTATTGGATATTTAGATTCTGCTATCATATTTTTAATTTCTAAGAACTTGGGTTTTGACTTTTCCTTTTTTAAAAATTTTTTAAAGATTTATTTATTTATTTGAAAGAGAGAGGGAGAGAGCACAAATGAGGGGGACAGAGAATAATCCCAAGTAGATGCCCTGATGAGCACGGAGCTGAGTGCAGGGCTGGATCCCACAACCCCAAGATTAGGACCTCAGCCAAAACCAAAAATCGGATGCTCAACTGACTGCACCACTCAGGCACCCCAACTTTTCCTTTTTAAAAAACAGCATTTGGGGGCACCTGGATGGCTCAGTTGGTTGAGTATCGGACTTGTGATTTCACCTCAGGTTGTGATATCACGGGTCATTGGATCCAGCCCCTATACTGGGCTCTGTGCTGAGTGGGGATTCTGCTTGCGATGCTGTCTCTCCCTCTCCCTTTCCCCCTCCATCCCTACGATCTCTCTCGAATAAATAATCTTTAAAAAATGACATAGATCTTTTTTATGGATGTATTATTTTTTTTCTCTGAGAATATTCATTGATTTAATGAAGTTTTCTTGCTGAAGAATTTCTTTCCTCTAAGTCATTTTTTTTTTTTCCCTATTTGTTTTGGTCACTCTCTTTCATGATTAATGTTCTTTTCATGTGTTTTGGCCCTTTTGAATACTTAATCTCTGTTTGTATTTAAGAGCAGAATTCTAAAATGTCATTTGGAAGCTCTTCAAAGCTCATCGAGAGCTATGATTCTCAGTGTGGTCCGTGCACCAGCAGCGCCAGCATTCCCAGATGCTTGTTAGACAAGCAGGTTCTCAAGCCTCTCCTAGATCTTCTGAATCCGAATTTCTGGTGGTGGGGCCCAGGAATCTGTATTTTAATGCCCCTCCTCTTATAATTTTTATTCATGTTGAGAAGCACTGAAAAGTGTCGGGTGGTCTGTCTGGATGGTTTCACTGGAGGAGTTCTGCATGTCAGTGTCTTTATGCCCTTTTCCTTAGACTGACCAGCAGTCCCAGGGTGATCTCTGTCTGCCAAACTTTGAAGAGCCTGAGTAGGGAAGAAGCTTGGGAAGCTGGCATTCAGGACATCAACAGTTTTTAATCCCCAATTTGTTTCCAATTTGTACCTAGTTCTCAACCGTGTCTGCTGCTACCCAGCCCAGAGACGCTGTATCCTTCTCTAGAATTAAACCTTCAGTCTTCCCTTATGTGGCAGAAGGGCTTGTCCCTCTAATCCATCTTGCTGGTTCTGCTACACCTCACCCTCCATGACCCTGGTTTCCAGCTCCCTATTTTGGCTCCCACATTCCAAATAAAGCCTGCCAGAGCCTTGTAGGATTGGGCTGCTCCCCGCGCTCCATACCTCTTCCCCAAGCTCACCACGTGCCTTCACCCGGGCTTCCAGCTGCTCTGTCCTCGTAGCAGCCCTCCTGGCCAGGAGCCTCGGCACAAGCTTCTTCTCTACTGATGCTCTCTCTCTCCATCATCCTTCACCTAGCCTAACTGCTTGCTGCATGTGATGGGTTGAAATGTATACCCGCCTCCCCCCATTGCCACCGCCCCCCGCCAAAGATATTGAAGTCCTAACCCTCAGCATCTGTGAATGTGACTTAATTAGAAATAAGGTCTTTGCAGGTGATCAAGATGAGTTCATTCAGGTGGCCCTAATCCAATAATCCAACAAAATGGGGAAATTTGGACAGAGAGACAGCACCATGTGAACAGGAAGGGTGATGCTTCTACAAGCCAAGGCGCATCAAAGATTGCCAGCACACCACCAGAAGCCGGGAGAGAGGCCTGGAGCAGAGTCACTCTCCCGGCCCTCAGAAGGAATCAGCCCTGCCCACACCTTGATCTTGGACTTCTGGCCTCCAGAACTGGGAGAGAACACATTTCTGTTGTCTGAGCTGCCCAGTCTGTGGTACTTTCTCACAGTAGTCCTAGCGAACTGATACGCAACCCTCTGGCCCTCCTCGGCAATGCCTGGTCTGCTCTCCCACGCTCGGTTAAGGAGTCCTTCAGGGTGTCTCTAGTTTAGACTTTCTCACCGAAGTACTGCCCTCAGTACAGTTATTTCATCATAACTGACTTACCTAAGTACTCAATCACTTACTTCTGTGCTCCACGTGGCTCTCCTGCATGCAGGAGATGGAGGCGATGTCTGTCCTAGTCACTGACATGGACCATGTGTCCAGCAGCACACGGTAACCTTGGTGAACACAGATGAAGGACTGAATTTGCCTTCGTTCCACCTTTCTGCTTTCCCTGGGAGGCTGGGTTGGCTTTGGACTTGTACAGCCATCTGCAACCTTGGCCATCTGTTGGACGGGACGTCCTGAGCCTTCCCTCCAGCCACACTTACTGCACCTCTTGGGCTGCCACAGAGAAGGAGGGACTGGATCTTCCCTGACAGCAGGCTCCACTGGCCCATTGGGCAGCTCTGGGCAACTTACGTTGGAGTTGCTGGAGCCTTGGTCCCATTCCAGACCGACCTCCTTGGGTCATTCTAACATAAGAATTGCTGACTGTAGCCCGTTTACATCTGCCTTAAGCAGAATAGTAATTTATTTGGTCACCTGGATTCCTGTCTCATAGCAGATTAAAATAAATGAGTATGGAAGGGGAGATTTACCAGAAACTGGTCCCAAACACCAAACAACATAGAGATCCCCAAATGCAACAGGATCACCCAGTATAGGGACAAACAGACCTCTGACCTACATGGTGGGGCTCATAGTGATGGGTTTAAGTCATCAGGAAAACATTTATTTACCTCCATACGTGTTCCTTAGGAGGTCAGGATGTGGGGCGCCTGGGTGGCTCAGTTGGTTAAGCGTCTGCCTTCAGCCCAGGTCATGATCCTGGAGTCCTGGAATCGAGCCCCACATTGGACTCCCTCCCTGCTCAGCAGGGAGTCTGCTTCTCCCTCTGCCTCTCACCCCGCACATGGTCTCTCTCACATGCACGCTGTCTCTCTCAAGTAAATAAATAAAAAATCTTAAAAAAAAAAAAGAAGTAGTCAGGATGCAACAAATCACCATTACCACCATTGCCCCGTCGAGCATTTCCAACGTTTCAGGCACACCTCTGAGCGGAGATGATGCTTTGTTTAAACCTCACAAGAGCCTTACAGGTTATGTTCTGCTGATGTTCCCATTTTGTAGATGAGGTAGCCGAGGCCTTGAGAGACAGAGTGAGCTGCTCGAGGTCCCTTTACTAGTAACTGGAGGGACAAACTGTAGCCCTCGTCTGTCTGACTCTAAAGTTGATATTAATCTTTTGTTGAAGAAGTTCCTTTTGTTCACATAAAAGACAAATTTGTTAAGAAAATTAATTTATGAAGAACATGTCATTTCTAAAAATGGAAATATTTAATTATGTTGTTCAAAAAAATAAAAAAATTAAAAAAAGGAGTCAAACAACTGACCCCCCCAAAATAAAGGTTGATTTTTATTTAAAAAAAAAAAAAAAGAACATGTCATGACTTATCAGCACTGTATTAATGAACCATTGTTATGTTTACTTAAAAGTTACCCATAGGAATGGATTGGATAATGGTCAACAAATGTGAAATTCTCAGTCCTCGTTTAATTTATAAGCGGAGCCCTTTGGTGGATAAAGAGAATAGAACTCTCATGTTTCCCTCCTTTGCACCTGCTACATTGCGACACACCCATCCCGGGGATCTGTTTGCTAGACTTCCACAGTCTGAGTCACCCCTGAACAGCAGAGAAATGCCGTTTTGCCACACCTTCCCTCTGCTGGGCTGTCTGAGGCGATGCCCGAGTGGTGGCTGCCCGGCACAGGGTGCTCTTTGTCACCTGGGCTGGCCCCACTCGTGCTTCGCTGTCCTGCGTTGTGACTTCAGATCAGGTGGCTGTGATAAGCTGACTGTCCTGAAAGTCCATGAATAAGAGAAAGGACAGTTTGCAGCATTGGGAGATTGGCATTTTTCTCCTGGTAGCAAGAAGCTCATTCTGGAAATCTGCCTGCAGGTAAGTCCATGGCTTTGGGCTTTCTCGGCAGCTTCCAAGTTCTGTCCTCTGAGACAGGTCAACGCAGTTTCTTCTAGGAAGTCCAAGGATAGAAAAAGGAACTGAGTGAAAGAACATTTTTGTATTCATCCTCTCTTCTTCCTCTAGTGGTTTATTATGGAAACCCCCAAGCTAACAGATGGTTGGCTGTGGGGCTGTGTTGAAGATACTGTTATTAACGGATGATATGCATGTGTCCTCTGCAGAGTCCTAGGGGGCCAGCTCTCCAGCCAGATGATGCTCTGATATTTTATTGTCTGGGACTAAGGCAGCTCTGTGCACAGAGGAGAGAATTCTAGAATACGCTGCATTCTCTCTGAAGGGCAAGGATAAGAACTGATTCTGCATTGATCTTTTCACTAACTGAAGGAAGAAGACTTCTAAGTCTTAAATGTTGCTTCCTTGGCATTTGACTGGCCAAGACCCCAGTGTGAATAGCTAGAAAATATTTAAATTCCTACTGGGCTGATTAAGAAGCACAAATGCAATTTTCCGAGTAGACATGGGTGAGCAATCTCTGCCTGATTTGTTGGTTCTCTGTGGTTTATTGAACCAGATATGCTAACAACCCTTAGGGATCCGTTGTGACTCAAGCTTAACCCTTCGCTGGGAGAAGCTGTGGCTTCTCAGAGTTGGGAGGGTCCTCAGAAGCTAAACAAGTTAGAGTATGAAAGATCTGAAAAAGGGAGAAGGTTCTAGTATTTATACAGTAATGAAAAGTAGGATGATTCTGGGTTGTCACTTATTTTTATTACTTTATGCTTGCAAATAGCATCCATAAATATTGATTAATTTAGGTTGGTAGGGGGCAAAAGTAACCCAGATATTGTAATACTTAGAATATATGTGAAATATTTTAGAGCCATAAGTCATGACACTGTAGAAAGTTGAAGGGTTGAGTTTCTCATGTTCATGCTCATTAACAGGGGTGAGAGGGAGAGATGCACATTAATGTCTGTCTTTTTCTATAATGCAAAACCTGTTCCATATTTCTCTTTTGCATCAATTGAACTAGGAAGAGTGAAGGCTGAGGTATTTCAAGAATTAATTCACCTTTAACTATAAATAGCCACACGTGGCTAGTGGCTGAAATATTGGTTCTGACATATTAGACAAAGGTATAGACAATAACTTCCTAAAGCTCATTAATATATTTTTATACTAATGGCTTCTAATTGATAAATTACAATGATGCACGGTAAAATGACATAAAATTAATAAGAAAACTTATCTGTTAGATAAGAAAACATGATTTTGTGAAATTATGTATCCCGTGTTTTACTCCAGTCCCCCCTCTGAGATGCAACTATGGACAATAGCTTCCTGTATCTCTCTCTGGGACCTGTCTATGCATGTATAAACGTGTAAATGTATACACATTTCATTACATAAGTGAGAGCATACAGTACCCACTGTTTTCCCCACCCTACTTCTTTCACTTCAAAGCATCCTAATCTTGGTGTATGGGCTGTAAAGCGGCCTCATCTTTTTTAATGGCTCCATAGTGTTCCATTAGCTAGTTGCACCATATTTAACTGGCCCCAATAGTGGATATTTTATTGTGTTTATTATTATTATTCTTTTACTTTCCGTTGTTATTGCAAATACTAATGCAATGACTATCCACCCACGTGTATCTTTGCACCTGTGTGTGGCTGGTCTTTTCTATGGTAGCAAATTGCATGAGAAGAAAAGTCTCGAAGACAACAACAAATCAGTGAGGATTTAATAAGTGGTCTTCCTTGTGTCACTCTCCAGAACAAACCAGAGTGAGCATAGTTTTTGTGGGATGGGTGTCACACTGATTGTCATGTTGTCGTACTGACTCTCTGCTCACAAGAAGTGGCAGCTGTCTTGCTCACTTGTGCCTGTAGTCCAGGGACACAGCAGGAGCTCAGCAGATCTTTGTCAAATGAATGAGGAGATGGTCCACTTGTAAATCATACTCTGAGGTCTTGCACCTGCTTTGGAAAACATCAACTGAGGATTGAATGGGTTCCCTTTGTCACAGAGAGCAGAGGCCGTCAATGGCTCTGGCCATCAAATATTCTTTATTTTTTAATTGCTTCGTATCCCTTCCTGGAATAACATCCTCACTGTTCCTAGAGAAATGGGAATAAAGAAGCTGAAATACTGAGAGTTGCTCTTCAAAAGTTTGCTTGAAATTTGGTAAAATCCTTCAGAAATTAGTATAGATAAAGATGTCATTGCCCCTTTTGTGGACCATGAATTCTGCTCACCTGCTCCCTTGGCTCTCCTGTGGCTGAAAGGGCCCTGCCCTCTGCCACCACAGCCCTGCCATGTTCCTGAAAGGCAGTGGACACGACCCGTGGCACAGAAGGGGAAACTGAGGTTCTACGGTCGATCTTGGGCGTGATTTCCAAGGTCTGGCTTCTCCTTCCCAGCTTTCCCCACCATGGAGCTCCACGAACACTCTGGCCTTCTTCCAGAAGCACTTAGGCTCCCTCCCGTTCTCCAGAGCCACTCCAGGCCTCCTTCCCTTCTGTCACCTCCTCTGGGTGTTGGCTTCTGAACTCCTCCTCTACCCTGTGGCTCAGCCCTCTGTGGGGAGTGGGGAAGTGAACGCGCCTTAGGGATTTTTATAATGAGAGAAAAGCAGCATGAGCTCTCACCCAACACATTTTCATAGTCACAGGAGTGGCAGAGGGGAGCACAGGCTTGGGTCTGTGGATTCGAGGCTGTGGATGAAAAGAAGGAGAAAGACTAACAATACGGGGAGAAGAGGCCCTTGACTCCACATTTTGGTCTCAACGAGGCAGGACCAGAAAGGTCAGGAGAGAAGGAGACCAGCGAATGTTGACCTTTAGGATCAGCACGCGGGCTCCACAAGCGCCCCTCGTATTAGGTCACACAGACCCCGTCAGGCTTCCTAGCTGATTTTATTTTCTTTCATTTTTGTCTTTTAATTTTAGACATTCTTTTTAAAAATTTATTTATTTGAGAGAGAGAGAGAGAGGGTGAGTGGGGAGAAGGGCGGGGGAGGGGGGAGGGACAAGCAGACTCTGCACTGAGCGCAGAGCCCAACACGGGGCTCAATCCCATGACCCTCAGGTCATGACCTGAGTCGAAACCAAGAGTCCCACGCTTAACCAACTGCACCACCCAGGCAGCCCTTAGATGTTCTCATCAAGAAAATGAAAAGGATCAAACAACCCAGAAAAGGTAATAAACTAGTAGAACACGGGTCTCCTGCTACACAGATGGGTACCATTAACATTTTCATTGTAACATAATTCATATGAAAGGGCTCATGTTATACGTTGTCATACATGCTGGGTTTTTCTAAACCAACCCTTATTTCTTTCAGTAAGTTTCTTCCTTCTCTCTCCCTACCTCCCCTTCTCCCTCAGCCCTGTCAAGTAACAAATGTTTACATTTGCTGTGCAACATTTCCCTGGCCTTGTGAGTTTGCGTGAACTCACATACACACTTAAACGTACATGTGCACAGATATGGGGTTTCTGCTATTCTTTGATTAACAAAAATGAGATATTTTATTTTTAAAAAAATTTTTAAAAGATTTTATTTATTTGAGAGAGAGAAAAAAACGAGTGAGTGGAGGGGCAGAGAAACAGACTCCCCGCTGAGCAGGGAGCCCAACGTGGGGCTTGATCTCAGGACCCCGGGATCATGACTTGAGCCGAAGGCAGATGCTTCACCAACTGAGCCACCCAGGTGCCCCCAAATGAGATATTTTATGTATTCCTCTGTATCTTTCTTTTCTCAATTAAATGTGGTGGAATTGTCCTCACATTACTGATTTATTTCTTTATTTTTTGACTGTGATGTTCCAATGTTTGCACGTTCCAAAAAATTTATTCAGGACCCCTCCTTGATGGGCATGCATATGATTTTTTTTCTTATTTGTTTTTTCTTTTTTCTGTCTATTGTCTCAGCAAACAACGCTGCAGTGGATAGCATTTTACAAATAGCTTTAAGTACCGGTTATTTTTCACCTCCATGGGAGAGATTCCCAAGAGTAGGATTGCTAAATTGAAGGTAAGTGTATTTTTGTTTTGTTTTGTTTGTTTTTTAAATACTTATCACCAGAATCTGTTAACAGTAAGGAAAGCTACAAATACATCACATCGCCACCAGCAATGTCTGAAAGTGCCCTTCCTTCCTCCCCGTATCCTGCCAACCTTAGAATCCAATCCCACTTGTTTTCTTTTTCATTTTGTGGTGAGATGCAATATGGAACTGTTATTTACATTTACATTTTGTGGCTATGAACGTGCCTGGGCATCTCAGGTTTACTGGCTGCGTTGTTCGCTGCTTCTGTGAATGGTCTTATTCAAATCCTGTGCCCGTTCTTCTATTGGCTTGATGGTCATTTTGTTACTGACTGGTCAGTGTTCCGTCCGATGTTGGTATAAGGACATCAGCTGTCCTGCAGGTGGTGACTGTCCCTGCCCCCCTCCGGCCTGCACTTGTCTTCCACGTTGCTTTGCTATATTTTGCTGTTCCACGAGTGCTTATAGTCGATGGTCTTTTATTTTATAGCTTCTGGCTTTCTGTCGTGTTTACAGGTGTCTCCTGGGCCCCTAGATTGCACACACATTCTCCAGGATATTCTGTCTGAATTGCTTGGTTCAAAAAACATTTTTTTTTAAATCTTTCAAACGTGGGGATTTTTTTGTTTAGTTTTTAAATCAAGCATTGAAATATGCCTGAAATGAGGTAAAGCTCTTATTTTTATTGTATCCTCTTCCACTTCTCTAAAGACATTTAGTCTGGGCACNATGCCTGAAATGAGGTAAAGCTCTTATTTTTATTGTATCCTGTTCCACTTCTCTAAAGACATTTAGTCTGGGCACGCCTGGGTGACTCAGTCCGTTGAGTGACTGATTCTTGACTGCTGCTTGGGTCATGATCTTGGGGTCCTGGGATTGGGCCCTGCGCTGGGCTCTGTGCTCAGTGGGGAGTCAGCTTGAGATTCTCTCTCTCCCTCTCCCCACCCCAGCTTGCTTGCTCTCTCTCTCTCTCTCAAATAAATAAATAAGTCTTAAAATAAAAAAAAGACACTCAGTTTTGGTTTGTGTAAATCAAAAGGAAACCTTCGGGATGTTTTCTTTTTCACCCACTTATACTTTCTGTATCTCCCTCTCCCCCATCTTCTCCATGCTCCTGATCTGCCCTATTGCTGGTAGCCCCGTGGCATAGGGAAGCCACTGCCCAGGGTCACACACTTAGTGGCACCACACGTGGTCCAATCCACAGCCCCCATCTTAAGTACCATGCTTCAGACCCCCACACACTCCAGGAAGCCAGGCTTGTCCCCTCACCCTTCCCACTTGTGCTTGGCTCTTGCTCCTCCCTCTCCTGTCCCCCGAGCAGTGACGGTGGCCCTTGGGCCCTCCATTGGCGCCTGCCCAGTGTCGTCTGCTGTGCTAATGCCACGGGGCTGAGCTGTGGCTGGGGACACGGGGGTCACCCGACGGCCCAAGTCTGCTTTCCCTACTGCTGCCCCCAGGGCCATACTGGGTCACATCACACAATGCCAAGGCCGCAGGCTAACTTCTGTGTGTGATTCTTTCTCCTCATCCAGAACCAAGGCTCCACCTGCCATGAGATCCAAACCCAGTGGCCTGAACTTCTCACGTCTCTGGGAGTTTTGTGCGAACATAAGGCTCTCCCGAGGGGCAGTTTGCCACCCTTGGTTCTGGACCCAGCCCGGCTTGCAGGGGCTCAGTCCCACCAGCAGACTCCATCCTCCTCGCCCATCTCTCCTCCTCCCAGCTGGTGCCCTGCCCACGGATGGGGCTGCCGGACGCACCACTCGCACGGGCCCATCCCTTCCCATGCAGCACTCTCCGCTTCCCAGATGCCCCTGGTGCACAGCCGCCTTGACTTTCTCTCACAATTAACATCCCCAGACNCCCCAGACTCCGGAACGCATCTTCTGGAAAGTAACTTGTTAGAGTGCCGATCAGCAAGCCACCTGCCTGGCGGGGAGTAAAGAGGCAATTGTTTGGATGACATGTTTATGCAGATAGAGGTTATGTGACACCCCTTCCATCTGGGTGTCCTTCTCCACTCTTGTCATCCTCTCTGTTTCCCGGCAAGTGGAGGCAGAGATGTACCCCAGGGCTCCTGGCGTGGCCTCATGGGCAGTTGCTCTCAACACGCAGTCTGTCATCATTCAGCAGCTGCTCACTGAGCACTGACTGTGCTGGGCGTTGCAGTCGGCGTGCCGAGTGTGACAGGGACGACAGAGACAAGGTCCCAGTGCCACAGAGGTGGGGGCACCTGCTAATAGTGCCCACTGTTACGGATAACTGCGGGGCATAGATACAGACAGGCCAGAAACTCTGTGTGTGGGGCTGCAGGCAGTGCTCTCTGAGGAGAGGACAGTTGAGGGGGGAGTGAGCCCTGGGGGCAGCTGACCCAACAGGGTTCATGTAGAGGCTGGGGGTGTGCCGGTTGAGTGTGAGGAAGGCCAAGGAACCCGCGTGGAGTGTGGGAGCAGGGATGCAGCAGGAGACCTGCCCGCCAGAGCAGGGTAGTGGCGGTGGACAGCACAGGGTCTGCAGCCATGGTGCACACTTTGTGAAAGATCAGAAGGCAGTGGGGGTTGTGAGCAGAGCTTCCTGTGATCTGGAGTGTGTGTGTGTGTGTGTGTGTGTGTGTGTGTGTGTTTAAAAGACCATGCTGCCTGCATTATAGACAATAGGCTGTGGGTGTGAGGGTGGAAGACGAGAGCAACATTAAAAGCCTCTGAGAGATGGTGGTGTCCCTAGTTTTGGGCAGCAGCTCCTCTGTCCACACAGACATCCCACATGTAATCCTGGAGTCATCTTGGTGTCCTCCCTCTCCTTCAGCCCTTCCTCCCCCCTCTCTCACCACTTCCTTCCTCCCTCACCACTTCCTTCCCAATCTCACCACCACTTCCTCCCTCTCCCTCACCACTTCTTCCCTCTCCCTCACCACTTCTTCCCTCTCCCTCACCACTTCCTCCTTCTTCCTTACCACTTCCTCCTCCTCTTTCTCATCACTTCCTCCCTCTTTCACCATTTCCTCCCTCTCCCTCACCACTTCCTCCTTCTCTCTCTTACCACTTCCTGCCATCTCTTCCGTGCTCAGAGGAGACTGAGCCTTACCAGACCTATGGGGGTTGTGCTTGGATTCAGGCTCTCCCTCTACCTAACAGGCTGGGTGCTACAGTGCATGTTTCTGGACCTTTCTGAGCTGAGGCTTCCCCATCTGAAGAATGGGGATGACAGTAGTAGCACTTAGCTCACAGACGAGAATTGAATTTGGTAAGCATCCACAGCACTCAGCATAGAACTGGACGTGCCAGTGCTGAGTCAATGTCAGCGATGAGCTAAAGGACCCCCGCATTGATGGTGACAGCAGCTGTCGTCACGATTAGTGGTATTTCTGCCTTCCCATGGTCTCACCTTCCTACTACCTACCAACATTACAAGATGCAAACTTCTCCATCCCCGCCGTACTGTGACTTTCATGGGGTCTCAGTCGTTTTCCATCTGAATTCAGGCTAATTTTCTAACAGTCTCCCTGTGACCTTCTCCAATCCCCAGGCCATTGTCCACCGTGTCCCTAGCAGGGAATGTTTCTGAAACATAAATCTCGTCATATCACTTCCTGTTTACCATATGTTGGTGGCTTCCTCTTGCCTTCAGGATGGAGTCCAAACACCTACTTGCACCAATTTTTCTGTTTCTGTCCCATATCCTACACACCTGTTCCCAGCATGGGCACACACGTACACACACACACACACACACACACACACACCCTGGCTGAGTTAGATGTGCCCCCTAATTAAGGGGTTTATTTCATCAAATTATTGCAACTATTTCAATCCCCCACTGAATTGTGAGGTTAGTAGGGACTGTCTAGCCACTGTTTTTTTTAAAGACACAGTAAAGTGTATAAGTGCACTCATCTGAAGCATACAGTTTGATGAATTTTTTTTTAAAAGATTTTATTTATTTATGTGACGGAGAGACAGCCAGCGAGAGAGGGAACACAGCAGGGGGAGTCGGAGAGGAAGAAGAAGGCTCTCAGCGGAGGAGCCCGATGTGGGACTCGATCCCAGAACGCCGGATCACCCCTGAGCCAAAGGCAGATGCTTAATGACTGCGCTACCCAGGCACCCCTATGTCAACAAATCTGACCACCTATATGATCTAGAAAATTCCTTGAAAACACACACACTATCAAGACAACTCAAAGAAAACCAGATAATTTGGATATTTCTGTATGAAGTAAAGTAATGAAATTAGTAATTTAAAATATCCCTACAAAAAAAAATCAGTGGGAGTTTGGTGGTGAGTTTTGTGAAACATTAAGGGAAGAAACAATGACAATTCTCTCTCAGAAAAGAGGGGAAGAAAGAGTAATCCTTTAACTCATTCTATGAGGCCAACATTACTCTGATACCAAAGCAAGAAAAGACATAGTAAGGAAAGAAAATTAGAGATTAATATCTTTTATGAACATCAACACAAAAATTCTTCAAATTTTAACCATTTTCACCCAATAATGTGTAAAAATGATATACACCATGACAAACTGGGTTTTACCATATGAATGCAAGGTTGGTTCAAAACCCCCAGATCACTGAATAAATATACCATATGTGGTAGGCAGAATAATGACTCCCCAAGGATATCCATGTCCTAAATCCCCCAAACCTGTGGATAGGTTACCCCTTGATATGGGGAGATGATCATGGATTATCTGGGTGATCCCAGTGAAACAACAGGACCCTCATAAGTGATGGAGGAGGGCAGAGGGACATATGGCTTCCGAGGAGGAGGTCAGAGTGATTCTATGTGAAAAGGACTTGACCCAACTTTGCTGGCTTTTACAATGGAGGAAGAGGTCATGAGCCAAGGAATGGGGGAGGTTCAAGGAGCTGGAAAAGGCAGGAAATTGGATCCTTTCCTAGAACTTCCAGAAAAGAAGGCAGTCCTGCTGACACCTTCATTTTAGTCCAGAGAGACACACTGCAGACTTTTTTTTTTTTTAAAGATTTTATTTATTTATTCGACAGAGATAGAGACAGCCAGAGAGAGAGGGAACACAAGCAGGGGGAGTGGGAGAGGAAGAAGCAGGCTCATAGTGGAGGAGCCTGATGTGGGGCTCGACCCCATAACGCCGGGATCACGCCCTGGGCCGAAGTCAGAAGCTTAACCGCTGTGCCACCCAGGTGCCCCAACACTGCAGACTTCTGAACAGCAGAACTGAAAGATAAGAAATTTGTGTTGCTTTAAGTCACTAAGTTTGTGGTCATTTATTATAGCAGCAATATATAATATTTATGAAATAAAGATGAAAACCATATAATCATTTCCATAGATGCAGAAAAAAATTGATAAAATTCCACACACTTTTGTGGTAAAAACTCCAAGCAAACTAGGTATAGAAGGGCACTTCCAGAATTTGATAAAAAGCATCTTCTAAAAGCCTACGGTTAGTATCATACTGAATGTTTTCTACCCAGGACTGGTAACAAGGCAAGGAAGTCCACTTACTACTTCTCTTGGACCTTGTCCTGGACAAGTCCTCACTAGTGCAATAGGGCAAAGCAAAGAAACAGAAGGCCTATACATTGGAAAAGAAGTTAAGCTGTCTTATTTGCACAAGGCATGATTTGACAAATACAAAAACCTAAGGAAGCTACAAAAACTACTAGAACTATTATGGGAATTTAGCAAGGTTGTAGGCACCAGAGCAGCATATAGAAATCAGCTATATTTCTATATACTAACCACATGTAATTCAAACACAGAATAAAAATATTCCCTTGGCAATAGCATCAAACCCAAAATACTCTGAATTCAGCTTAACAAAAAAAGTGCAAGATCAGTACACTGAAAACTACAAACTGTTGCTGGGGACATTTAAAAAGACCAAGGTAAATGGAGAGACCTCCATATTCATGGATTGGAAGACTCCATATTGTAAAGATGACAATTCTGCCCAAATTGGCCATAGATTATGTGCAATCTCAATGAAAACTCCAGCAACCATTTTCAGAAATGATGAGTCGACTCTCAAATTTATCTGAAAAGGTAAAGTGCCTGGAATAGACAAGATGGTTTTAGAAAAAACAAAATCAGAAGAATTATACTACTTTCTTTTGGAACTTACTATAAAGCTCATCAACCAAAAAAGAATAATCATACAGATAAATGGAATAATAATGACAAATCTAGAAATAGAGCCACACAGAGTTAATTGATTTTTGTCAAAGGGAGGGTATGTCAAGAGGGTATGTGAGTCTTTTCAATGAATAATGCTGGAATGACTGGATATCTGTATGAGGAGAAAAGTACCTTGATTGTTACCTCACACATACCTAAAATTAGTTCAAAATTTATTATAGACCTATATAATGGGGTGCCTGGGTGGCTCAGTTGGTTAAGCATCTGACTCTTGATTTTGGCTCAGGTCAAGATCTCAGGGTCAGGGTCATGGGATTGAGTCCTGCATCAGCTCTGTGCTCAGCATAGAGTCTGCTTGTCCCTCTCCCTCCCCCTGCTCTCTCTCTCAAATAAATAAATAAATAAAATCTTAAAACCCCAAACTTTAGGTCTATATACTAAGACCAAAGCCTTTGGTGTTACATATGCACTTTGCTACTTATTCCTTTCTTTTACTTTACATACAAGCCTAACAAACTTGCTTATTTAGATTTCCAGCCCACGGCAAGTGAGAATCGGTGGTTTTGGGAGATTACCTACTAACAGCAGAAATATCGTTGATAAAAATCCCCACAACACTGTACTTATTTACTGTACTATATTAAATAACCGTGATTCTTCATTAAAAATTTAAATTATGTTCATTGTTCTTTTTTTAGAGAGATGGAAACCATGCTGTGTATTTCAGGATAATTTCCATTAAAATAGCTCAATTATTTAAATTAATTCTTATGCTAGATGAGGAAGTTTTGATTCTCTGGCGATCACTCATATAAATAGAAGCTGATAAAGCCAGATGACCAAGATATTAACGTAGGACTTGTGCCTCTTTCTCTCTCCTCTTCTGTAAACATTCTATTTTATTCATGCTGTTCAATTTCTTTGCAAAACATGTATCTGCCTTTAGAGCCAAGATTCTGGGAAATATTTTTGACAATAGCAGGTGTCTTTGGGTCTTCCACAGAGAACCCCCTCAGACAGTATGTGGATTTTGAAATGAAATGGTTCATAGAAAATATTAATCATCATGGGGNGTTCCTTCTTACAAAATTCAACCATAGCAGGGCTTTTGTTCAGGAGACAGAAGAGGAATTATAAAAGCCAGTTGGAATAATTCAGTGTAGATGCAATTAGGCATTCCATGCACCAAGGTAACAGGCGAGAGACAAATTGTAGTCAGTCTTAAGTTCTCTGTGTTAGAAGCTACAAACTGGGCTGCCAGTTTGTTGAGAAAGGCAGCAAAACATGGCATCCTGCCATGGAACAGCAACTTCAGTGGGGCTAAGAGAGGCTCAGAGCCTGGTGTCGGGCCAGACAACCTTCGTTGTGTCCTGGGAGTAGGCACCCGGCAGCAAGCGCAAAAGAAGGTTAAGAAGCTCCCCGTGTAGGTTGACTACATTTCCATTGGGAACAAGATCCCTGAAATGGGTGGGAGGCCAGCAAGATAGATAAACGTCCAGGACATGAATGCAGCTGGATGGATTTTTAGATCCAATTCTGCAACCAGGCTACGGGTAAGCAAAGTGGGAAGTGAGCGCTCACCTGGCCAGGTCCTCTCCGGTCTTTGAGAACAGGTAATGCCTACCTGCCCATGTATAAATGATTCCAACAACGTAAGACGTGAGTGAGGCAGGGTCCCATCAGACAGGGTATACGCCATGATATTGAGTTGGTCATTAAATGTGGTCCACTCCTCCCACAGGTGGTTAAAAACGTTGATCTTATAATCAGATCCATGCTCAACCACTGTAGTTGGGTGATTCAGGCAAGTGCGTTCATATCTCTGATTCCAGTACACTCCTGTTTAAAATGTGGCTCACAATAGCACCTACTCATAGGGTTGTTATGTGAGATTAAAAGAGAATTTGTTAGCACGTTCAAGCACTTAGCCCAATGTGTGGCACAGAATAAACACCTGCTACAAGGTGGGAAATGTCCTTTCCTGTGTGGGTTTAATTCCGGATTCTTTAGTCTGGGGTTTTTTGGTTTTTTGTTGTTGTTGTTGTTTTTTTTCGTTTTTTTGTTTTTTTGTTTTTTTTCCCTGTCTTTACACCAATACCACATTGTTTTGGTTACTACTGTTCTATAGTGTCTTGAAATTAGGTAGTGTTAGCTAACTTTATTCTTTTCTGATTCTTCTTCCAAGTTGTTTTGTTTGTTCTAGGTTCTTTGCATTCCCCTATGAATTTCAGGATCAGTTTATCAGTTACTGCAAAAAAGTTTTCTGGGATTTTGATGGGGATTTCATTGGCTTTATAGATCAATTGGGGGAAATTTACATTTTAACAACATTGAATAAAAGAGGTTTATCTCCCCCTTCATGTCTTTCATGTCAGCAATGTTTTATAGTTTTCAGTGTAGCGGTTGCTTAAATCTTTTATCATATTTATCTTCTTATTGTTCATTGATAATAGACAGAAGTGCAGTTGACTTTTATATATTATTTTTGTATCCTGAAGACTTACTTAATTTATTTATTAGACCTCATAGCTTTTTTGTATGTTCCATAGGTTTTCCTGCATAAATGATCTTGTCATTTGTGAATAAACAGTTATACTTCTTCCTTTCCGATCTAAATGCCTCTTGTTTCCTCTTGCCTGATTGCACTGGCCAGAGCCTCTAGTCCAATTTCAAAAATGTATGTTGAGAGTGGACACCCTCGTCTCATTCTTGATCATGTGGGTAAAGCATCCCGACTTTCACTCTTAAGTGTGATGTTCCCTGTGGGGTTTTTGTACATGCTTTTATCAGGTTGGAGGAAGTTTTCTTCTGTTCCCAGATTGCTGAAAGTTTCTTATTACAATGGGTACTGAAGTTTGTCAAATGCATTTTCTGCATCTACTGAGATGGTCACATGGTTTTTCTTTTCTTTCTTTCTCTTTTAGTTAGTTAATATGGTGAATTACATTGTTTTTTGAATATTAAATCATTTTACATTCTTGGGATAAATCTCATTTCATCATGATGTATTACCCTTTTTACATATTGTTGAATTTGACTTGCTAAAGTAAAAAAAAAAAACAACACTTCCCTGTTTATTTATGAGTGATATTGGTCTATAGGTTTATTTCTTGTGTTTTTGCTGGTTTTAACATCAGAGTAATGTTGGCCTCCAAGAATGAGTTGGGAAGAGTTCTTTCCCCTTTGATTTTCTGGAAGAATTTATGTAGAATTGGCATTCTGTATTTCCTCAATGTTTGACAGAATTTACTAGTAAAGCCATCTGGGCCTGGAGGGTTTTTCTGTAGGCAAGTTTAAAACCTAAATTCAATTTCTTTAGTAGATTTGGGGCCATTTGGGTGGATTCAGGTCCTTTAAATTGTTTCCTACAACTTCCTGCACCTTGCTGCCCCTGGCCCTGGGGAGCTAGAAGATTCCAGTTCTTCCAGAGCAAGGAGTGTCCCTAGAGTGTGCCATTTCACCTAATTCCCCCTAGTTCTGAATCCCCAGATACTTTATTCCAATGCCTTTTCTAAGATGTTGTAGTATGAGTGCCCAGCATCGATGCCATTTCCCTGTAATCTGTGCTTTCGTTTATATGTGGTCCCGAGATCACTTTTGCTTGAACCTCTGGGTCTTCTGATGGTCTACTGTTTCTATGCAAACTCTGATGTTTTCTGTGGTCAGAAGATCCAGGGAGAAAATTGGAGCTCCCTTATGTTAGAATCCACTGTCCTTGGGGATCAAGAATCTTGATCCATCCAAAAATGCAAGAAGGAAATTGTGGCTGGTATTCCTTTCCGGTTTAGTTAATATGCAGAAGGGTGGCTGGCTTTGAGGGGAAAGTGAACAAATGAGCTTTTCCTGGTGCTTTTGTTATCTTCATTGGCTGTGCTTCTCCTTTTCAGTGACTCTTTTCACTGATCAACGCGACAAGCCTCTGACGGTCGGCAAGTGATGGGGATATTATAGTGGCTTATTTTGTAATCTGGGGCTTCTCATCTCTAATGGCCATCAGGAATCATTGAAAGGCTCATCAAGATAGATTGCTGGGCCCACTCCCAGAGTTCCTGATTTATTGGGTCTCGGGTGGGGACCTTACAAGGGAGGGAAGAGAAGGCTGCAGAACCGCCATGTTCCTGAGACCGCAGACTGTCACAAGCCAGAACAACCTGTAGAACGATATCCTAAATAGGTGAACCTGCTTCCTTCTGGGTAACCATGGTTACCATGGGCTCTCTCTGCCCCATTCCATATAGCACAAGGAGAAAACTCCAAGCCAGAGGAATGAGCAGTAAGTGGGGGTGAAGCAGCCTCCTCTGGCTGCCCTCCAGGAGGTCTGGGCTGGGACTGGGAGGAGAGTCAGTGGACCAGGCAGGGATGTGTCTTGAGACTGTGGATTAAAGATGTGACGCAGTGCCTCTGTTCCTGCAGCTTCCTGTATTGATGCCGGGTTGGTGGCTGGTGTAAATAAATGTTGTGGCCCATGCATGCACACTGCCTCCTCTGACTTGGAGGCAGGGGAGGAAATTCCAGCACTGGGATTCAGCTGAGCCCCTCCTCCAGCACAGGGCACTCAGAGAACTGGCTTGAGCTATTGGCACTTGCTACAGCCTGGGCACCCTCTGGTCCTTCTTGACGCAGGGAGGGTGGAGCTCACCCCCGGGGGAGAAGATAGGCAGGCAAGGAGCCCTTAGAGTACCTTGCCTCGGTGGGGAGGCAGGTGGAAGATTCTTGGCTCAGCAGCCAGTCTCCTCACAGCTGGTAGCCTTCACTGAGCAGGACCACGCACAGGACCCCAGACGTTCTTCCTGGGCCGTGATGCTGTGCTTGGCTGGCTCCCTTTACCATGCAGATATAACCTGTTCCTGCTTTTACGACCTGGCTACCAATTTCCCATTTCCCTTCTGCCTGTGAGATGTTGAAAATCTCTCAAAGGACCTATCTGTTCTAGAATATATACTTCACAAAATCCTCTTTACTCTGACAACAAAGGTCAACCTGGGCCACTGTACCAAATTACCTGGAGTTTTTAAAAAATTTTTCAATTTTTTCTTATTCATCCAGAAAACACTTAATGAGGCTGTTGTGTACTTGGATACTGTGGTGGGGAACCAATAAAAAAAGGTCCATGACCTTAGGTGGCTCAGGTAGCTCAGAGTTTAGCCAGAAAACTGGCCATGAGTGAATGTTACTATAATAGGTAGGAACTATGGCAGAAGTTAAGTTCAGGGTGCCCTGGGAACACGGAGGAAAATCAAACCAACTAGGAAGGCTTCTTGGAGAAGGTGGTCCCCGAGATTAGCCTGGAAATATAAATAAGATTAGCTTGTCCACAATGGGGACAAGGCATTCCAGGAAGAGGGAAAAGCATGAACAAAGCCATAAAAGCAAGAACCATCGTGTGGGGGGTGTGTACGAGCGTGCATACATATTGGTGCGTTTGTACATGAGTGCATTTGTGTGTGTGCATGTGTGTGTGTGCACGTGTGTGCAGGTGTGTTTATGCATGTGAATATGCATGTGTGTGTGTAAGCTCACACATGACTCTGCGGCGGAGTTGTCNGCGGTGGAGTTGTCAAAGGAGGGATGGGGGTAGAGAATATGAGTAATTCCACATTTCTGAAAGAAAAGTACAAGGAGTGGGTAGGAACATAAAGGTGGAACCAGATCATGAATGACCTCGAACGACATCAAGGAGACTAGCTTTGGGTTATTCTTCCAGGGATCCTCTCCATGATAACCAGGGAATGAGGCCTGTCATGGGAACAGGTCAGGACAGGTAGCTTCTTACACCTTTGGAATAGGTTGGGTTCTCCAGAGGTAGAGCCTGAGGCAGGGATTCAGGAGCCTTGGTCTATAGAGGCTGTGCTCTCAGGAGAGGGAAGCAGGACAGGGCAGGGGGAGATGCAAACAAGGCTATGGGCTCAGCTGGAGGCCTGCTTCAGCCTCATTCTGTGGGGTGAGATTGCATCACAGAATCGGCCCCTCCTCCTGGAAAGGAGGTGGCTCTTGCTCCTGGTGTCAGCCAATCATTGGCTGCAGGCTGGGGAGGGGACAGTGGCCAGTGCCAATCCTCCAGAGAAGGGGAGCTGTGGACCCTTATTGGTCCACACCTGAGGGATGGGTTCACTGACTCATGGCAGGGATCTGGGCAGGGTACCAACAACTTCTCCTACCAGTGATATGTTTATACATTCTCTAAGCGGTTCTAGAATTTGGGGGCTGCTTTACTTTGACAGTGGTTGCTTTAATTGAAAAACCTCACTTCTTTAGTATTCTCTGGGACCTAATACTCTTGGTAACTGTGTTATTGATCTTTGCAGAATATTTCTTAGCTCCACATTGGATTTCTAAATTCTAAGATTACTGATTCTTGCCACTGGTTTTATCCAAAAAGCCATTTCTGTAACATTCCAAATAGAAAACATTCTTTTTTACCAAAACCTTAAAAAACTTTCAAATTGAATGAGATGTGTTTGAATTAACAAAACCTTTACCCAAGAAGCCAACAACATGCTGGTAGCGATTCTTCCATCTGATATTGGCACAGGGCTTTGATGCATGCTTTCCTGGTGAGAAGAGCGGGGAGAGGGCCAACCATCAAACTGAAGTCTGGCTTCTGTTAAAGAGAAATTACTCTGACACTTGTTAAAAGGGTAAGGGAGATATCATTCAAGACTATAGCACTGAGGGAGAGAGACTGAACCCAGTTCTAAATACAGCAAAGACACTTGGGATGTGTGACCCATGGGTAGAGTGATGGGGTCAGTGGATGGAGAATTGCTTAGGGAGAGAGATTCTTGCTAAAGGCAGGCCTAGAATTTAGACATTGAGGGAGAGGGATGAGGAATTTGATCAGATATCAAGGGCAGAGGATTCACTAAATTGATGTAGTAGGTGTATTGATTATGTTTTTAATTTTCATGTATCTCATGATGTTTTGACATCTCTCAGGGATTTTACAGTCCTGGGGAGAGACCCACCTCCCAGGCCCAGCTGATTCTTGGGGGTGGCAGGCAGGTTGCATGGAACATGCCTTTCATGAACAGACAGGTGGTCTAAGGCCATGCCCTCCCCACTTTACCCAACTGTCACACAGCCAGCCAATATTGCCCTGCTCTAAATCAGACCAAGACCAGGTACCTGACAGCCAGAGACCACCCTCTGTCCCAAATCCTGCCCAAATTATTCGAACTAACCAATCCTAGTGTTACTCTGCCCTGCCTTGCTTTCACTACAGAGACTCTGAGAAAGCCTAAGGTCAAGGTCTTCCCCTCACTCATGCTTCTGCTTCCTGACCCCAAGCTGGTGGCCCTCCTGTGGCCCTACCTAGTGAGCCATGCTTCTTGTTTCTATTGGAACTGTGAATAACATTCAGCTTTTCTTTCTATGGCATGGACCTCTCCCTGTCATCATTCAGTATCTTTATGAATTAAGACCCAGACAGAGGACAGCAGGATTCTTTGCCAAAACTGGGCTCAGGAAGGATGGGTCTAGTTGAGAAGAGGGCTCAGGGGAACCTGACTTACATTTAGCAAGGATAGTACCTTTGTCATCACCATACCCCATTGCAATCATCAAAAGGATGCGTTCCTGAGCCTTGAAGTTTAAAGCAATGGGGCTGGGGTGCCTGGGTGGCACAGTCATTAAGCGTCTGCCTTCGGCTCAGGGCGTGATTCCAGCATTCTGGGGTCGAGCCCCACATCAGGCTCCTCTGCTAGGAGCCTGCTTCTTCCTCTCCCACTCCCCCTGCTTT
>NW_023178631.1:25527-53958 GCF_002007445.2 Ailuropoda melanoleuca
CTATTACCTCAAGCATTACTCAGAATCATGAGGCAGCTTGATGAATTAACATTTAAAGGGTTTGAAATACTGTGACATGGTCTTTCAGGTGTATATGGTCTTGTCTTAAACATTTTCCAGTTTCGGTCCCCGTGTTATGTTCTACTTTACGCACTTGGAGAAGCAGAGCTTGCTTGTTAATTGGAGCATGGGACATTGACGGCCAAGGGTGGCCTCAGTCTTGATGTGGGGGAGGGAAATGTGTTCCAAGAACCACACAGCTCTGTTGAAAATTTCCAGGGAAGGCTTAACTTTAAACAGCAAGAAAAATAGTATGTTTTAAATGATATCCACCTCTTCCCCAAACCTATTAAAAAACAACAATCTTAAAAACTCTATCTTACTCTTCAGTTCTTTTTTAGAAATTATCCTCCTCAGGCTGCTTTAGAAAAATAACTTATACTGCACTTAACTCATCAGAGTGAGAGCCTGTGATGGGGTTTTACTTGTTTTCCATCTCTTCTCAGCCAAACAGGCATATTATCAGTTGTGGACCCAAGGCCTCCAGTGGTCAGTGAGTAATCACCACTGATTCCTTGGCTGGGGCCCAGAAAATGTTGAATTTAGACGTTGACATTCCTAAAATGTATGCAGGGATGCATATTACTAAGTGAAAACACCATCTGAAAAGGGTACGCACTGTATGACCCCAACGATAGGACATTGCGGAAAAGGCAAAACTATGGAGACAGTAAAGAGATCAATGGTTGTCAGGGGCTGAAGGGGTAGCAATGGTGGGTGAATAGTCAGAGCACAGAGGATTTTTAAGGTGGTGAAACCATTCTGTACGAGACCATCGTGATAGGTACATGTTGTCATGCGTTTGTCCAAACCCACAGAATGTCTGACACCAAGTGAGCTATCGTGTGAACTATGGGCTTTGGGTGATGATGTGTCAATGTAGGTTCATCAGTTGTAACAAACGTGCCATTCTGGTGGGGATGTGGATAGTAGGGGAGGCTGTGCAAGGGTGAGGGCAAGGGGAAGATGGGAAGTCTGCTCCATTTTGCTGTAAATATGGAACTGCTCTAAAATATGACGTCTATTAAAAAATGTATGCAGTGCAGTCTGTCAATGGGCATGTGGGGTGTGGAAGAAGGTGAAACTGGCCATGGCTTAAGGCCATGGGAGATTTGCTTCTTCCCCACCTTCCATGTTCTCCTGTATGGACTTGATGACCCAGCCCCAGTCTCTCCTGGTACAACCAATTCCTGTCCATGGTAGTTAATGTTCTCTAAAGTTGCTGCAAACACTGAATTAGTGAATAATGAATCTTGGCTTCCAAGGGGGGAAGATTAGACTGGGTTCCCATGAGCCTCTGGTCACAACCTTTCATCAATAGATTAATACATCACCTTGTTTTATGTGTGTCTTGTTTAAAGACACTCTATTTAATTTGTGTTGTTGACTCATTAACACTGAACTCATGGCCAACGGCACCATCGCTCACGCCCGAAGGAAGCTTGTTTAACACATATATTTTCTTCATAAGGCACCTACAGCCTTCATGCACTTAGGGGTTCGAACGGCACTCTAGCACTGCACGCCACACGGGAGCCATTTTAAACAGCAAAATCACCAGCAAAAAGCACACACGTGCAAAACAAAAGATTGGCGCCAAATAGACCGAGCAAAGGACACTTGTCTATAGTATGAGAGTTGAAACAAGAAAGTGTAGTATTACCTTGTTCAACCTCAGCTGGGAACACGAGTGTCAGGCAAGTCAAATTTTTCGCAGCTCTGTGCATGCCGCAAATTGCCACTAAACATCATAGTATTGATTTTGTGGCTGCAAATAGGTTTAATGCAGTGGGTGAATTTGCACATCCTGAAATCTGTGAATCATGAGACTAGACTGTATGCTTTGGATCCAGACGGGGGCGTGCTGTCTCACTGCTGCTGAACTGTGTTGGTTGTCCAGGAATGTTGGCATAACTCTTGGCTCGAACAACCTGGAAAACTTTGGTAACTTGAGAATGATGTTAGAACATCGTGTGGGGGTTTGTTTAGAGAAGAGAACATTTCGGCTCCGTGTCTCTGCGGACCATGAGAAGAAATACAGCCGACAAGCTGAAAAGGTCAAGGCGCCCCATCTGTGTTGACACAGACTCCAGCTCATTTCTCTCTCTGTTGGCACAAGTGTCCAGATCAGAGAAACACCCCCTGTGCTTCCCTGAGCGCTCCCTGGCTGTTACATATGGCTACCCCCTGCCCCCCCATCCTCTGTTTGCCAATATTTTTTATTCATTAAAACCTGTTTCTGTCTTGGCCACTGAGGACCTTTCTTATCTACCAGTGACCTTTGTCTTGCCTTTGGATGTGATCATAATTCACTTTACCCAGACCGTGGCCATCTAGGGTGGCCAGGAGAGCTCATCTGTAATCCTGGCATTCCATCCCATACTGCCTCTTGGAAAGATGTGAATGCATGCAGTGAAAACAAGTCAAGGCTTTGGATAATGCACATTGATATAATAAATTTCAAACAAGCAAAGGGACACAAGGAAACTTTGGGTGGTGAAGGAAATATTCACTACCTCAGTTGTGGTGATGGTGTCATGGATGTGTGCAGATGTCCAAGTTCATCAAATTGTATACATTAAATATGCACAGGGGTTTTTTTTGTATACCAATTATACCTCAAGAGAGCTGTTAAAAATTTCAATCAATAGTCATTCAGTGTAAGTATGTCCCATGCAATATTTGAGATATACTTATATTAAGAAATTATTTATGAGTTATATGAAATTTAAATGTATTGCCTTCCCTGTATTTTTACTAGCTAAATCTGTCATCCTTATCTCTCAGGAGTCCCATGGGGCCATGGCCAGACCTGGCAGTGGTGTGAGAATCACACCAGGGACCAACTGTGAGGTCTCAGGAAAGTTACTTCCCCTCTGGGCCTCTGTTTCTCCATCTGTGAAATGGACATGATTTCTAGTATCTGCAGCTCTACGAGCTTGTCACTAAGAACCAGAGTTTGGACCTCATTTTTATATTCTTTCTTCCTACCTGGTAATTTGATAGTTTAGAAGTTCCCAAAGGGAGCTCAGCAAATACATGTGTGAATGTACGTATTTATTTTTCAGCCGAACTTTTCTGTTGCTGAAAGAAAGCCCACCCATCTGGGCTGCCTTGGCAGGAAAATTAATTTGCTGAAAATCATTAAAGTGCTTTTTCCCTCACCTCCCTGCTGTGCCCTGATGCACAGGCTATCAAGGCATATTCTCGGAGAAGACAGGATGGTGAGGTGCAGGTCCAGGACGGTAAATCACCGCTTCCAGCAGAGTGACAGGCTGAGTCTCCATGCTCCATGTCCCGCTGGACTGTGCTCCAGGCACAAAGGGTAGGGTAGTTCAGGAACTAGGCCTCTGGGCCACGGGGATTTAGGATGGTGACAACCAAAGTCTTGTTCTCTGCCTCCAACAGGCCAAGGCAAGACCCGGGTTGTGCACCCGTGAGCACATCTTCAGTTTATGGGGTGCTGCCACTCAGAGATGAGCTGTGCTTTCCACAGAGGTGGCTGGTGGGTCCCTGGCAAAGCCGCCGTCTGCACTGTGACCAGAGGCACCCGTGCGGGGGCAGTGGGTGATAGCAGAGGGCTGAACCTGGAATGGGGAGGCAGATGCCGTGATACATTTGCTCCAGGAGCCCGCACTGAGAAAACTTAAGACAACACTGCCCTCCTTGTCTGAGCAGAGGCCCGGCTCCCCAGGGAAGACTTCCCAGCAGTTGTGGTCACCCAGAGAAGGCCTTTCCTTCAGGGAGAACCCCCATCTGTGAGTGGTGGCCGGGGCACTGCAACCACAGACCAGTGGCACCTGGCTCTGCTGTCGCTGGCCTTGCACCGAGTTCCACCAAGGATCTGAAGGCTACGGGATCCCTGCATGCCGTGATTAGCGAATGCTCTCTGAGATCCTAAGTCTCTCGTGCGTCTTAGGTAATGGTCAGGTGGGGTGAGATAAACAAGTCATTTTTTTGTGTATGTATGTTTTTTGGATATGTATGTATGTTTCATGCAGTAGTTGGGACACACTTATACTAAAAATATTTCTGTTGATATCCAAACTGATTGTTGCCAGAAGTTTTTATTTTGATGAAGTACAATGATGATTTTGTTCTTTTATGTTGTTTTATCTAAAAAATCTTTGCCTTACTTAACGTCACAGAGATCTGGATGATGCACGTAAGTCTGAGACCTAGTTTAGGTTAATTTTTGCCTATGGCGCAAGGTACACATTGCAGTTTCTGCTCTTGTATTTGGAGATCTGATTGTTCAGCACCATTTGGTGAAAAGCTTATCCTTTCTTTACCAAACTGTCTTTGCTCCTCTGTCAAAAATCAGTTGCCCATTTATGTGTGGGTCTAAATTTGGACTCTCTGTCCTGCTGTGTTGTTTTATACGCCTAGCTGTACACCAGTACCATCCTGCTTGGGTTACTGTAGCTTTGTAATAATTCTTGAATTTCATAGGATCGGCCCTCCAACTAAAGCAGGGAATCAAAGCCTGCAGAGCTGGGGGGCACTAAGAATCAACTGGTCTAGTCCTTGGTGGTCTTCGGAAAGGAATGCTGAACTCCACTTATGTTTAAGAGAACAGAAGTGTAACAAAGTAGGGGGCCTGGCCCATGGTGCTAGTATGTAGCGGAGAAGAATCTAGGCTCCAGCTCTCCTCCTGGATCCTGACCTAGGATCCAGCTAGTATATAATGGAGAAGAATCTAGGATCCAGCTCTCCTCCTTATCAGAACCTTAGCAAAATTCTCTTCTAATTATCCCATATCGATAGTATTAACTAGCTCTCCATCTCTTGGAGTGCTGGCTCTGGCTCTAAGCATATTACATGCAGCATTTCACATACCCGCATGCATGTCTGTGATGCCGTCTTATTATTCTGTGCATGTGGCCCGTGGGGAAGCTGAGGCACAGAGAGGTTGAGTCGTGTGTGCGAGGTTGTACAGCTGCTAGGTGGCTGGGCTGCGCTACAAATCCAGGATGGCTCACGACGAAGCCTGCGTTCAAAGTGAAGTCTCTGAACCAGCAGCAACAAGGGAAGTTTGTTAGAAATGCACATTATTACCTCTGCAATATCCTGATGCCCACTGAAGTCAGACCACTGAAGGGACTAGTGCTTCAGCTCTGCCTGCAGACAGGCAGCTCCTGTGTGCTTCAATCTTCAGAGAGACGGAAGATCCCAGAGGCTGGGGGTGTGTGTGTATCTGTGATTCTCTTTCTTGGTCCTGCTCTGCGGCAACGACTTCAGGGGAAGGACGAATGTATCCAGGGGGCAAGTATCACATAAAGTCAAGTGCACGGGCTGGGGGGGATTGGTCAGAGTCCAGGGCAACTGATTTTACCTCTTGACTTTCTTTTTCCTCCTCTGTAGCATGGCGATAACAGGAATACCTGCCCCTTAAGAGGGATACAGGCATGAATGACACAAGTCAGGGAAAGTACTCAGCATAGGGTCTAGTTTAGTCCATTTAGACACACTTTAAAGACGGACCACAGACTGCTGTCCTTCGATGGAACTCCTGGGGGCGGCTTGTGTGTCTCTGCCTGGTAGGGTTGCCAGATAAAATACAGGATGCCCAGTTACATTTAAATTTCAGATAAACAAGTCATTCTTTTTCAGCATAAGTATATCTCATGCAATATTTGGGACATATGTATTGTAAAAAAAAAATTGTTGTTATTTGAAAAATTAAGTATAACTGGACCTCTTGTAATTTTATTTGGCAAATCTGGCAACACCACTAACTGGACAACAGTGACTCTTTGAGCAGAAGGGTTTGGCCCTGCCTCGTAGAGGAAGTCTCCTGCAAGGACTCAAAGCCCCGTCAGTTTGCTTTCCGGGTGGGGGCTGGCTTGGGATGTGTTCCTGTTGCCTGGAAAGAGGCAGCCTGGCCAGAAAGCAGGACTCCCATTTCATTCCTCTTTTACAACATTCAGCTTTTTGTTTCAACATTTGGTATGAAACAATAGAGACAGGTGGAAAGGCCCAGGTGGTTAAGGGGCCTCCTAAAAGTGGCTACGATTTGGCTATAGCTGAAAAACCAAAAGGAAGACACTGACTGCTTTGTTCTGGGAGAAAAAGAAAAAAATCCCCCACCAGCAAAACAAGCCCCACACAAGCTCCACATGGACATTTAACCAGAAGTAGATTTATCTAGTCTTCTGAAGCAGCCCCACGTGAGGCTAGCTGTTCTGCTTATAAATCTGAACTGCACGTAACTTGTGCATCGCGGGGTATTTACGGGGAGGCGTCCATGGCATTCACTGCAGAGAGGAACCGTATTACTTAATGAACCTGAGAATATGGGCTTCCGTTAAAATCCACCTCTTCCAGGAAATGTGTTCCTGGAACAGCAGAGTTTAAACCTTTATTTTTTATTAAAAGATTTTATTTATTTATTTGAGACAGAGCACAAGCAGGGGGAGTGGCAGAAGGAGAGGGAGAAGCAGGCTCCCTGCCCTGCACCGGGCTTGATCCCAGGACCTTGGGATTGTGACCTGAGCCACAGGCAGACGTTTAACCCACTGACGCACCCAGGTGCCCCCAGTTTAAACATCTGAAGGCTGTAAATTATTGATGGCTGCCATCAGTGCCTCTGACAAGCAGCATACTGGGTGACTGGGTTAGAAAGCCACGAAGTTGGAAAGCATTGGATCACTGTCAGCAGAGATGTTTGGAGTACAATAGACTGTGGCAAGGTCTTTCCCAGAACCACGGACCATGGGGTGAGCCCTGGGGCCAGAGGTCCCCACGGTCCCACGGGGTCCTTTCTCCATGTCCTCCTGCACATCCCCAGTCCCCAGGCTGCATGGGCTCCCCGGTCCTAAGCCTCTGCTCAGGTCACGGGAGGGGAGGAAATAAAGCAGGAGGGAGAGGGAAGCAGGCATCTGAGCAGAAGCTAAGATTGGCAGAAATAAAAATTCACAAAGGAGATCTTGCATTTCATCCTCATTTATTCTTTCCCCTCCCTATTCAAACGGGGATTTTGTTTTTAATGCTGATCTCTCTCTTCCTCGCAGGAATCGTCTTATGTAATTTTAGCTGGTGGAGTAGCTGAACTTAATTTGATGGAATGAAAGGAAATGTGCCTTTGTTTTCTTAAAAAGAATGAATGTTTGCCATTTCTTATTTATGAGCACAATAAACCAGGCTCTGCTGGGGAGAGATGTGGCGGGGAAGAAGCAGATGCGTGGGGAAAAGGACATGATGTTTATAACACTATGAATGAAACATTGAAAATGGGCGAATGGGAACAATCTTCCCGAAGAAGGGACATATGTATTGCTCGGAACTCACATGTTCATGTCCCAGCCTCTTCTTTACCATCACACTGAATGCCAAGCTAATCGGTAATGGGAGAATTTGATGTGAAGCTTGTGTTTTTAAAGGAATCATCACATGTACTCACACACAAGTAAAATGCAAGTGAGGAAACCATGCAGCATCTTACTTGTTTCTGGAAGCTTTTTAAGCAGAAAAATGCCATTCTCGACCTGTCTCACAGGGTGGAGACTGTATCAAAGGAGAGCATGTTTTGACTTTAAAATGTAATATACAATTTCACCCCAAGATACGTACGCAGAGCAGGGGATGCACAGGTCCACACAAAGACTTGCTTGAGAACATTCACAGCAGCCCAAACCCAAGAAACGACTTACATGGCCATCAGGGGAGGAATGGATAGATAACTTGTGTATTTATACAGCAGAATAGTACCCAGCAGTGAAAAGAAACAGACTGTTAGCATGTAGAAAAGTGTGGCTGAATCTTAAAAACATCATGCTGAGCAAGTGAAGCCAGACGTATGTCAAATATGGACTTTGTATGGAATTAGTTCATTCCAGAGGGATTTCGAGGGGCAGGGCTAGTGCCTCAGGGAGACCATTCTGACCCTAGGATCATTGAGTGGAAGGTCAGGCATGCAGGATTCTTCTTGAGTGGGAGGCGTGGACAAGGCCAGGAAGAAGCCGGTGTGGGGAAGTGAGGTGAAGGGGGGTGGCTGGATAACAGAGAACGTTCTACCCTAAGCCAGCCTGTGTTTAGGAGGGGCAATGGAGCCCAGGCTGTTTGCCTGGGAGGGGCTGTCTGCCGGCTCAGGCTGGGGGACGGGGGGGAAGGTGGGACAAAGTTCACAGCCTGGGGAAGGAGAGACTCTTAACCCAAGTTTGGTTAACAAGCATTGTGTTCTGATTGATTAATGGGGCCAAGCAGTTCGACTAATCATTCATAAAAGACAGGGAACGTGCAGGTCTGCGTCTGGCCCTGTCTTACGTAAACAAGGGGGCATCTAAGTCTTATGAGGAAGGGTGTTCTTTGCAGTAAGCTGTTTTCCAGAACACAAAAGAGCGGGGAGTTCCCTGAACCTGTGGGGTTGCCCAGGAGCCCAGGGCTTGGGTAAAATTCTACCTTGTTATATTTCCACGACATCCTAAGCTACGGTGGTAGAAAGCCGATGGGGGGTGGTGGGTGAGGACTGGCTGCAAAAGAACACCAAACTTCTGGAGGTGACAGAAATGTTCAGGATCTTGGTCGCGGTGATGGCTGCATTGAGTGTGCATTTCCCAAAATTCACGGAGCCAGACAGGCTTGGGTTTGAACACCAAATCCATCCCTTGTGAGCTGCAGGGCAGATAACAGACAATCGCTTACCCTCCTTAAGCACCATTTTCTCCACTAGTGCCCCCTGCCTGAGATTGCTCAGAGCTTTAAAGCCACGAACCCAGTGGGAACTGTATCATGTGAGGCATTATTCTGCAACAATCGTGACTCCATTTCCCTTCATGTGGTCTCCTGGGCAGTGTGACTTCTTGGAGAGAAAATGGAATTTTAAGGAAGGATATCCAGGCTGCATGTTCTTTTTCTTTTCTTCTTTTCTTTTCTTTTTTATAAAGATTTTTATTTATTCATTTGAGAGAGTGAGCACAAGTAGGGGAAAGGGCAGAGGGAGAGAGAAAAGCAGACTCCCCACTGAGCAGGGAGCCGGATGCAGGACCCTTCCGATGTTAAATTTCTGCTCACCTACGTTTGAGTGTAGTTATGAAAATTAAATGTGAACATGGATGGGAAAGTGTTCGTAAGCTAATTCAGTATCACGAGTGCAAACAAGCTAATAAATTGGATCGATCCTGTGTTTTCTTTTTATTATGCCTCTGTGTTTTCTGATTTCTTTTTCATAAAGATGTTGGATTATCCTTATAATCAGGAAAAAATTATAATTTCCATCCAGAAAAAGGCACTGTAAGCCTGGAATAAGTATTTAGATGTTTGTTTGAAAAATAGGTAAGAAGAAGTGATTCTATCATTTACCTTCTAAGGTCTCTTTAGAAAGTTGAGAGGGTGCTGTCACTAATGACACCACACAGTGGAGATGCTGGATAGCTACTTGTTTGGGTGATCAACACAAGCATCTCCGATGAGTAGCAGTGGGCCTTCTGTGCCTCTGCTGTGAGTTCCTGAGAAGGACAGACCGCCACCGTGCAGAAATCCAGCCTGTGACCTACAACCTGATCATGAGGAAACATCAAAGAGACCCACTTGGAGCAGTTCATTTAAATAAAAAATTAAAAAAAAATAAACATAACTGTTCTGAATTAAAGTAGAATTTCCTGATAATTCAGAATAGCTTTACTTACTATAGAAACAAAACAAAACAAAAACAAAACAACAACAACAACAAAAACAAATGACCTATGTTCGCCCCAGATGGGAATGTGATGATGGAGAGGTCAAGTGAAAAAGTCTAGAGATGTGATAAATGACTGCTGATCCCAAACTGAGTCCTGTGTCCTAGGGAAAATTGCACAAAGGGCAACTTTAGGCTGCTGACAACATTGAAATACGGTCTAAATTTAGATAAATGTATTTCACCGATGTTATTTTTCCCAGAATCAGTAACTAAACTGGGTTTTTTAAAAGAGAACATTCTTGTTCATAGGAAATCACACTGAAATATTACTAGGCAAGGAAACATGATGTATGAAATCTACTTTCCAAAGGTCTAGAGAAAATAAATTGTGTGTGTGTGTTTGCATGCAAGTCACTTACTGAGACCTGGAGAGGACATGATAAAGCCAATATAGCAAAATATTAAAAATGGATGAATCTGAGGAAAGGGCCTGGGGGACACTCTGAATTATTCTTGCAGATAGTTTTGTAAATTTAAAATCAGTGTGAAATAAAGGTTTTAAAAAATTCAGGAAGGTGCTAAGTGGTGATGAGTAATTGGATGTCAGGCTGTCATAAGGCCCAGATGGAGAAGGGGCTGCTGCAGGGATGAGCTGGGGACAAAGAAGCTGACTGTGGTGTGGGAGACAAGGGGACAACAAGGGCACACAGTTCCCTTTTGCTGCTGTAATTTGGATTTGTAGGCTTCGCCGGGGCTGGCAGCATGGGGGACAAGAAGCATAGGGACGGTTAGTGCCGATCAATCTGGCTCTTCTTGTATGTAAGCTCGTGGATGATCGAGATTGTCCAGTGAGGGGTCATTGCCCCCCCAAAAGCAAGTTCTTCATGCATCATAATACAGAACGAGGATGCCAAGTCATTCCTACAGAGGACGTCGTCCCAGAACAGGCTGCAGTTATGCCCTTCACAGAGTCAAATGCAAATCAGAGCATCAGGCCAAGCACGGAAACACTGGAAAATGTCATTTCTAGAGCCTCTGACGAGGTGCCGAGTGTTGAGGTGGGCACTTAGGATGATGAGCTAGACTGAAGGTGACAGTCCAGTCGTGGTTCTCTCACGGCAACAGTACAAGCAAGAGGCAAACAGAGGTACTGACGCCCCGGCATTCCCTTTCCCCCATGGGATGGTACCAGGTGAGGGTCAGGTGTGGGGGGACAAGAGTCTCACTGCTGAGGAGCTCTGTACTAAGGGCTGCTGCCTCTTTATGGATGGAGGGGCCAGAGGGCAGGAATGGGATAAGGCTAGGAGTGGAAAGGTAGGCAGAGTGGAGCGAAGTTCTTAGCCAAGGACCCCTGATAGGCAGGTCTTGGTGGAGGCTCTACACCGAGAATGCAGATTCTGAGCGTGGCTGATCTGGCGGGGCTCAAGCCTGGACGGCAGCACCCTCCATGAAACCACCTGCACGGCTGTGCGCCACGCGTAGTGTGAGGGCGGCAGCTTCCCTGCTGAGGCCTGCCATGGAAAGCCCTGTGTGAGTCCGATTCTCCAGAGACACAGAACCAAGGAGGCTGAGAAGGCCAGGATTTCCAGTGGGCAGGCTAGGGACCAGGACACCCACGGCATCGTTCCAGGCCAAGCTGGAGTTTACAGGCCCGAGAAGACCAGTGTCCCAGCTGGAAGATAGAGAGCTAGGGTTGGGCCGGAAATAGCACACATAGGGTTTTTTTTTTTTTTTTATTTGAGTAGAGTTGACACATAATGTTATTAGTTTCAGATACATAACATAGTGATTCAACAACCCCAGAGTTTATGCTACGCTCAGCACCCTCTGTCACCATATAAGGCCACATAAGAATCACCAATGGCCAATAGACACCTGAAAAGTTGCTGGCCGTCACTCATCACCAGGGAAATGCAAATCGAAACCACCATGAGATATCACCTCACACCTGTCAGAACGGCTAAGATCAAAAAGACTAGAAATAACAAGTGTTGGTGAGGATGTGGAGAAGAAGGAACTCGGGTGCACTGTTCGTAGGAATGTCACAGCGGAAAACAGGATGAAGATTCCTCAAAAAATTAGAAATAGATTCCCTACGTTCTTTGAGGAAGAAACCCTGAGTGAGGTTGGAGACTGCTCTCCGTTGGGTGGTGCTGGGCTACACCTCGTCCCACTGGGATCCCAGCAGGAGGCTCCCGCGGGTTCGCTCAGCCTGCCTGGGTGTGTTGGAGATCTCCGAGCACAGAGATGTCCGCTCACAGTGAATGTACAGACAATCTGGTCATTCAGGATAACAAATTGGAGCCTATTGTAAGCGGATACTAAGGACACTGGAGATTTTGTTGTTTTGAGGAAAATGTTGGCAAATCTTCCATCAGACAGTTTTCGTGAGTGCTGCGTAGTGAAATGGTGAACCCACCTGCATTTTGTTTTCCAGGACAAGTTTGACATAAGATGTACTTAAATAAATCAGTGGATTGATTTGGAGAAAACGTTCCACACGCTAATTAAAAAACCCCATGTAGGGGTGTCTGGGTGGCTCAGTTGTTTGAGCGGCTGACTCTTACTTTTCAGCTCAGGTCATGATAACAGGGTCCTGGCATCAAGCCCCATGAATGGTTCTGACTCAGCAAGGAGTCTGTTTGAGATTCTCTCTCCACCTCTGTCCCTCTGCACTGCTCTCTCTCTCTCTAAAATAAATAAATAAATCTTAAAAAAAACAACAACCCATGTATAGAAAGATGGAATGTAGAAGGAAGTGAGAGAGGCACGTGTGATACTTTGAATTCCAGTAACTTCTATTTTGCACATAAAAGAGAATTGATTTTTATTGTTTTTTTCTATTATTATTACTCTTTTATTATTCTCAAGCACTGGTGATGGAGGTAAGTATGATGGATTTTACTACAGTATAGGCAATGAAAATCTAAATACCTTACTCTTCCAATTTGCTTAGTTGCCACCCATTTATCTTTATAGCCAAAGAACTCATTTTGGAGCTGACTGAATATGACGCTTAGTTTAAAACGATTCCGTGAGTGTCCAGAATTCTCATCACTGCAGCATAAAACCGTGTGATACCTATTATTCAAAACACAGTGCAAGGAAACCAGTCATTCTGCAGAATGAATCTGTGTTAAACGTCTTCATCTGAATGCCATTCTATGTCTGGCAATTTTCAAATGTAGTCGTACTCACATCAAACACTGATGTTTGGAAATAATATGTTTGAAGCACAGCAGCCATCTTTTTCTTGAAAGTGCTCATTTTCTCCCATTATCTTGGCTTAAGCGTGTTCCAGAGTCCTGCTTGAAATGTTTGGTTTCCTGAGTGCCCACCCTGAAATGGACTTTTCTCTTCCCACATTTCCTGAGTGGAGAGCAGCTGATTAATTAGTACTTTATTGAATGGCAGGGACAGGAACATCCAGACCTCCTGTGCTAGGTGACTTCTCAGACACTAAACATTTGATCAGGAGACAAGTCATTCATAGCCAGGAGTTGGGAGGACATCTGTGTCTCATGGCTCTTCACACCATTGTCCTTAATGTGGATATCACCTGAGTGTATTTGAGAACGTCTGGGGCTGGGTTGGACAAGAGGGTCAAGTCTGAATAGACGGGCTGGAGACAATTAAAACAACTCTGTGTTAATCTCTTTACATTCTAATCTTATTTGATATTCACAAAAACCCTATGAGGTTGATTCTATTATTATAATAGGAAGACCTCAGCCAAGCCAGAGATCGGACCCAATAATGTTCAGGGCTAGCAGGATCGGGCGAGAATCTGGGGAAACTAGGCAGAAGGGAATGCTGCCCTGACTCCAATGTACAGTATTCAGGTTCATGAACCAAAGGATCAGACAGCCGTCAGGAAGCAGTGTGAGGAGGGACCCTAGTGGCCAGTTCTGAGTCCAGGGCTGGCTGGTTCACTATGGGTGGCTTCTAAGGATGGAGGAGGGGGCTGCTTCCAATGGTGTTCTTGACCAAAGCAAGGAGTCATGGTAAAATCAACAGGCCATTAGCTTACTGGAGGGGTGGTCCGGATTTGCGGGATTATGCACACTCCCTTAGGCTCTAGAAACAGTAGCACTTCCCAGGCCTGCTCCACAATTCTGACATGAGCCATCTGGGACTCCAGCTGACTCATCTGCTCAGCCACTGGGCTCCACTCAGGGGGGAGGTGAGCAAGCAGACACTGGTTTCTGCACTGCCTTGCTTTCTCAATGTGTCATTGCAAAGCCATGAGCTAATATCCTCAGTATTTGTTGTGTGTGTGTGGTGTTTTGTTTTTGTTTGTTTTGGTGGTAAGAGCTGAAGTTTGCAGGAACAATTATGCTGTCAGTACTGTTTGACGACGCTGAGCTAACTCCTTGCTGATCAAGCCATTACATTTCTAAATACCTTGTGTTTGTGTGGCTTGTTTTAACTTCTGAGTTGTCTCGGGAGGGAATGACAAAGTGGTAGCATGACACTCCCTGTTCAGCTGGATGACATTGCTAAATGCTGATGTTACCCCAACTCAGCCCCAAAATCTTTCGCAGTGGAAATTCTGGGCAGCCACTTTTTATTGCTTATAATCACCTGCCATTCTCCCGGAGAGTGTGATGATATCTGAGTAGCCAGGAATTAAGCTTTTAAGAATGTTGACTTCCAATGGCTTCTTGGGCTATAGCATTCCAACAATCATCAGTAGATATTTTATCATTGATGTGGGTGGGCTTAGTTTGTTGGACATACTACTCCTGCTGATTGTACTTTTACTCAGGACATCCTTTACTTCCACGCCTTTGTCCTCACCCCAAGCAAAGATTCAAAATCAACTACAATACTATTATTACAGCACTCCGTGCCAGTCATTCTACTCAATGCTTCCAAGTCACGTTCCCGTGGATTCTTTGCAGCAACCTTGCAAGGTCAGGATAAGTATTACCTTCACTGGAGAGATGGGGAGACTGGGGTTCAGAGAGGTCACACAACTCACCCAGAGTCACACAGTAGATGGCAAAAGGAGGACTGGAATCCTGGTCTGCCTGACTCCAATGTCCATGATTTGTTCTATGATCTTACGCCCAGCGGGTTCGAAAGGCTCATTCATCACTTGTGCTTTGGGAGGAGACTGGATAATACCATCATCTATGTGACAAGTCTGCTAGGGTGGTCTGTTTTCTGCAAGTCTCCCCACACACAAGGTGTCCTGAGGATGGTCCAGAACTCACCTAAGAGCTGGGCTAGAACCAGGATGAACAGAGCTGACTGGAGCAGGAGGCCGGTCTAACAGGAGAGTGTTGGTGACAGAGTGGGGGAGCTGCAGATGTGGTGTTGGAAACTCCTGGCTGCTGTTTTCTGAGGCACGCTTGCTTTGTTGCATTTCATGGCAAAGGAACACCTTTTTGGTTGATTTTAGGTAGGGAGGGATTGAAGGAACCAAGACTGGCTGGGAAGGGGATTAAGAAATTTAAGGCTAGATTCATTTTGGGCTGGATTTTGGAATTCAGGAAGTTAACACAATCTGAAGTTTAGGAAAGATTGCCTTCTCCTGGCTCAAAATTTTATGTTGTTGTTGTGTGTGTGTTAAAAAAAAAAATTGTGAAGGCACCAGTATTAATATTCATAAGAAAAGTTAGTGTCTGTGAGACTCTAATGGTCTGGGCTCTCTGTTTCTTTTTTTTTATTATTATTAACATCAGTTTAGCACCCTCAGAGAAATCATTAGACTGAGATGTCCTGTGCTATTGCTATGAGAATGGGAATTAATGTCATTCTCCTTTGGTTGTAAATCCAGCTTTTAAGAACAGAACATCAGCAACACTCTGCCCATAAAAAATCCCAAATACTATGTGATCACCACCTCAGTGGAAAAAAAAGAATACTAATGAGACTGTGTCCTGGCCATTGGTACAAATGCTCCAGGCTTTGGACAGAATTACTATTAATGATTGAATCATAAGCTTGGGTTAGAAACAATAACTTTACTCAAAACTTCATCGCAGAGACTATGAGGAGCTTCCTTCATCTTACTTAAGACATGCAGACAGCTTGATAAGGGGCTCGGGGCACCTGCCATATTTCCCCATTTGGGAGTGACCTGTGCCTGACCTGTGGGCATTTACTTGGTCTCAGGACAGAGGAGCCGGTATGAGCACAGGACTGGTAGAACTGTTGGGAGAGAAACAATTTTAAACCCTATTAATTCTTTTGTGTACCCTGAATTTGGAAAAGCCCTTCAGTGGGAGTTGGCCTGGGAACCTGTGCCATCTGCCACAATCAAGCTTTTGTTCCCAAAAATGTCTGCTAATGTGTAGCTTGGTGACCTCAGACTAGCGCTTTAGTGCTGGACAAACATTAGGGGTGACATACTTCTTCCGGGTTACACTTGATTATCTTTAATTCTAAGATTTTTAAAACACCTTGGTGGAATTTCCAGGACACCAGGAGTCCTAGCAGTCCTGAGAATGTTCTCTACTCCAAATGATACTAGTTGACGTCCAGAGGGCTACATCTCTGCTTGAGAGATGGTTTTTCCAAGCCTATGAGTGGATATGGATAACCTTCCTACAATTTTGTGGGGGTAGGTGTAGGTGGTTTTGCCCCTCTGTGAAGATGTCCTATTTCTGATTTTGACCTACCTTTGGGCTACGGCATTGAACCTGACCCCATAAGTCCATTTCCTCCCTCGAGCTGGTTCCACTGCAGAGCCTTCTGTCTTCCAGGGAATGCACTGTAGTGATAAGGGAAGATCCGGCACCTTCTTTGTTAAGCATCACTGAAGTATGATGTGCTTTTTGTGTAGCAGATTGTGTAAACTCTCTTCTGAAGAAAGGACTCACATAGCTCAGGGTCGTTTAAGTGCAACTCAGACAGTTTGCTGGTTACAGCGGTTCCCCAAAAGGGAGAGGAGGACAGTCTCTAATTGTGCAGCAAAGACTAGGGATCTTTGAAGTATAAAGGGAATTTGAGCAAGGATGTCCTGGCGCATCAAGCCAGGTCGTATATTGTCTGGGTCCTCTGAGAAGCATGTGTCAGGATGGGATTAAACAGGCGTGGGCTTTATTAGGGGAGCTACTGTGTGAGAGAAAATCAGGGCAGGCTGGAGGACGCATCCTGGATTCCCATGCTGCCAGTCTCTGGAAGGTTCTGCGAGGCTGTTGTGGCACACTACGTCTTCAGGAGCAAGCGTGCATGGGTCATTGGCTGGGAGCAGCCTGGGGAAGCTGTGCAAACACGGGGATGACAGATTTCAGCGCAATACTGAGGCCTTGGTCAGTTATAGTCCCTGCAGTTGGAGGTCTGCGGGGCACCCCCAGGGGTTGCCAGCATCCACTTATTTGAGCTTCCGTGTCCTTTACTTAAAATAGAGAAGTTTCTTCCATTAAATGCCCATTTTGTTGCAGATGTTGGACACATCCTGGTGTCATAAAGGGCTGCCAGAGGGAAACAGAGGCAGGGGCTATGTGCCCTGCAACAGAGGTACTTTCCCCATCAGCCTTCCCCTCCAGACCAGAATTTTACAGGCTCGCTAGCACCTGAGCAGCAGAGGCAGAGTTAGGGTCACAGACGACAAAGCCTCTTGGTCTGGTGATGTCCCCTGTCCCACCGCTACTGCTCATCACCGCCAATTATGGCTGGACACCAGCTCCCATCACGCAGGGATGGCTTATAGCCTTCCTGCCTCCTCTCCACAGTGTTGCCCTCACCCTCCCTTGATGAGGCACAACTCAGGAGTTTTCTCACACATTCCTCTGGCAAGTTCGTAACAGGAGGAAGCAGCCGCTCACACCCTTGCTTGGTCGGAAGTGAGGCTCCCAGCTGCCCTTCTGAATTTGTGCAAAAGGGTTTCCAGTGTCCCTCTGTCTTCTCTGATGAGAGAGGGTCTCATGTTTCTTGAGAGACAATGCCATGTGGGTGGGGCCAGAGCCAGCATGCTTCCCTGCCTCTGAGTCCACTTTGCACCTGCTGGCTGGGTGACTTATGGTATGTTGTCCAAGTCCTTACTTGTAAACAGGGACAGCAGAACCTGTGCACCAGGACATTGTTGTCCTGGCTCCATCCAGTCTAAAGTGCCATTCAGGGCCGCCTGGGTAGCGCAGTCGTTAAGCGCCCCTTCGGCTCAGGGCATGATCCCGGAGTTATGGGATCGAGCCCCACATCAGGTTCCTCCGCTGGAAGCCTGCTTCTTCCTCTCCCACTCCCCCTGCTTGTGTTCCCTCTCTCGCTGGCTGTCTCTGTCAAATAAATAAATAAAATCTTTAAAAAAAAATAAAGTGCCATCCAGGTGAAGGAGCTGGCTCTCTAGAACTTCTTGTATCCTTTCCAGGCTTTTCTATGGCTCTACCTTATTTCTCATTCTCTCAGAGCCTGAGTCTTTCCAAGGAATGAATAGAGCAACCAAGAGACCATAGAGCACAGGGCATCGTTGGGAGTCATCCAGAACAAGATCTGTGGATGACCACTTGGGCTGAGCTTCCTCCACTGCTTGCATTTTCTCCATTCCTGGGCAGGCTCACTCAACTGCTCTCCCCATTTCTCTCTCCATCACGGCCTGAATAGGACAAAAGGAAGACCAGGGCCCACTTATAGCTGTGCTCTGGGCATGGCCTTAGACTTCATTCCTCCCAACACAGTGCTTGGAGGAGTTTGAATTATCAGTCAGAGATGATTTTGGGGATAAGGTGCACTTGCCATCCTGACTTTGGTACAGAGCCCTCAGGCCATGACTGAGGTTCCAAGGAGACAAGATGCTTGCACACAGCCACACAGCTGGGCCAGGAAGGACTCAATTCTGCTGTTTAGATCCACTGATTTCCTCCATAATGTTCAACTGCCTCTCATGTAAAAATTTATTGGTAATTTAACAGTGGCTCTGGGAAATAAATGGGTTGACCTTAAGGAGTACCTGTGGTTTAAAGCACCCAAGCGGAGATGAGGTCAGGGATCTCAGTCTGCCCATGGGGACCCCTGTCCCTCACCATCAGGGTCTGCCCACACACTAACCCCAGTCAGTTCTCAAAAGGAGCTCCTTTCATTCTATGGCTAGCCTGGAAGGATTCCCATGGCCCTGCAGAATGGCAGGCCATTTTCTGCAAGGACAAACTCTTCACAGAATCAAGATCACCATAGGAAAATCTGCTGGGACAGTGGTGGCTAAATTTATGTTGTCAACTTGACGGGGCCATGGGGTGGCTGGAAAGCTGGTTAGGCATTACTTCTGGGTGTGTCTGGAAGAAAGGAGCATTCAATGGGCAGATGGAGTAACGCAGTTGCCCACACATGAGTGGGTCTTGTCTAATACGCCATGCGCCCAAATTGAACAAAAAGGCAGAGAGGGAGGAATTCTCTCTCTCTGCCTATGGCTGAACTGGAGCATATCTTCCTCTGGCCCCTGGGACTTGGACCAAGGCTTACACTATCAGCCCCACTGGTTCTTGGGCCTTAGGACTCAGACAGGAACTTAGACCATCAGTTCCCCTGGTTCTCAGACCTTTGGGCTTGGACTAGAACTCTATCACCAGCTTTCCTGGGCTTCTACCTTGCAGATGGCCAAACTCCCAGCTCATTTGTTTTCCTATATTGATGCCAAAACCAATATCCAATAAACAATCACAGTATGAACGTCTCAAAACAAGCTCTCCTCCAGTTTTCTGGGGCAGTGTCTCTGGGCAACATTGTTTCTATGTAGAGTAGGCGGCAATGTTTGTGACTTAATTTCAGGGACATGATAAGTTCCTCCAGACTAAAATCTTTCCTTATCTTATTAAACGTTATCAAACTCTTGAAATTGATCTCAGGTTTTATTGGATTGGCTTTCAAAATGATGGACTAGAAGCATGCTACACTTTTCTACCTACACTCCATAATCCCTCAAAGACTGACAGCAGATAAGTTCAGACTGAGTAGGAATGCCACAAGCCAAGATAGGACCACACATCTGCCCCTGGAGAAGTTGGGAGCGACATCCAGGCCCTTTCTAATGTGGATTAGAGGGAGTAGGGAGCAGGGAGAGTCTCAGGGAAACCTGAAGGCTGCTTTGCGAGGGTATGATTGTGGTAGTCACCAGCAAGCTTCCCTCCATCCCTTCTCTCTTCTCGAAAATATTTGAGCTGTAACAATGTATGAGAGAGAACTAATAAAACAATCAGGATGTATAATTAGTTTATCAAAGAAGTGAAGGTTTTTAGAGAGAACTAGATATCTCAGGGATGGTTGCAGACTCATGCAGTAATATTCTTAACAAGTACTTTCTTATACCTGGAAAACAAAACAAAATGAAGCAAAACAAAGCAAAACAGGTTATTATTTTTTTTGAGAGGAGAAGTTTCCACCATCCCATCACCCACTCATTCATTCAACACATACGTTGAGCACCTTCTAGGAGTCACACATTGATGTAGGTGCTGGGATAGGGTGAAGAACCAGGCACACGGGGTCCTTGCTGTCACAGATTTGACAGTGGGAGGAGGGAAGGAGACACACAATCAGTTGAGCACTGAAGCAATAAGAAAACTTGGAAGTGCCATGTGCAAGAAGTGAAGCAGAGTGCTATCGTGGAGAATGATTGTGCATCAATTGGCCGGGAAACTTAAGTGACATTTGAAGGTCAAGAAGGAGTCAGACATGTGAAGGTGAGGAGAGCAGGACAGTAAGTGCAGACTCCCTGGCTGGTCTGAGGAACCATAAGACTGGTATTCTTGAAACTTTGTGGGTGAAGGGAGGCGAGCTATAGAAGTAGACTGGGAAGACGGATAAGGAGCCAGGTCACACAGGGTTTTGCGAAGTGAGAGTTAGCTCCCTGTACCAATCTAGGCTAAGTTGTTATTACTCCAGATTTTTTCAGGGCACATCAGCGTGAAGGTGATATTCTGATAAATCCAAGCTCTGTGGAGGTAAAACTCACCATAGGCCACAGAACTCAAAGGGACATATTGCAGGATTAATCATGGGATGAACACAGCTCAGTGAGGACAGGAGGACCTTTTACTTTATTTAAAGAACAAACAACAGTTTAAACCAAAAGCAAAATACATGATCACAGTAGCAAAATTAAAACTCGCTGCTTTTAAAAAGGTACCATTAAGGAAAGTAATAAGCCACAGACTGGGGGAAAACATTAGCAACACACATACTTGGCAAAGGTTTTACATCCAGAACATATCAAGAATGTCTGTAAATAAATATGAAAAAGAAACACAATTCAATAACAAAAAAATTGGGCAAAAACTTGAACAGACACTTCATACAAGAAGATATGGGAATAGCCAACAACACATGAAAAGATGCTCAATGGTATAAGGAAAATAAGAAGATATAAATCAGTCATTAGGAAAATATAAATCAAAACCATAAGATACCACTGCACGCCCACTAGAATTTGCTAAAATTAAAGACTGATAACATTAATCACTGGCAAGGATGTGGCGCAAGCAGGACTCACAGACATCCCTGAGGACAGCATAAAATGGCATGACCACTATACTGTTTGATGGCTTCTTGGAGTTAAGCACGCACCTTCCCAGTGACTCAGCAATTCTGCTCCTGGCTGCAGCCCAGGACAAATGAAAACAGTTACCCACAAAAAGACTTGTACGAGAACATTTACAGGAGATTTATTCGTATCAAAGACGGGGAATAATCTGCATGTCCATCAACAGGAAAATGGATACACTGATGGTGGTATGTTTGCGGATGGTTCTCTACGTGCCTCTTGGTGTCGGTCTACTCTAGTGCCCACAGGTCTGCAGCGTGTACAGTCAACACTGTGTTATAGAAGAAACACTGTTAAGGGAATAAAGTGATCACTCTAATATTGTTATTCCTAGTAGATCAATTGTAGATCAGTGTGTCAGTGATTTGTAAAGTTTGAGCTTTTTTTCTCTTTCTTTCTCTTTCCTTTCTTTCACACCCTCCCTTTCCTCCTTCCTTCTGGATTCCTTTTTTACACGTACATCTCAGACAAGGTATCAGACAGCTCCAAGACCACCTTCAGATAATACTTACCACTTGCAATGGAAGCATCACCTGCCGAAGATGTCACTGCTTAAATGCAGGAACACACTTAGCACCACTCTATGACCTCACAAATGAGTCAGTACACTGGCTTCCTAACTTGCTATCCCTGCTTTTGCATTTTCTGCCCCATCAGTAACCAAACAGCAGTTTGAACTTCCTAAATGATCAGTTAACTGAAAGTCTCACAAGCCCCTTCATGGGAATCCTCATTGTCCAATCCAAAGGACAAAGTCCAAATTTACTATCTAAGACTTGAAATGATAGACTCCCACATTCGTGTCCAATTTTACATTCTGGAGCTGCTCCATTCCAAAGCGAAGATGGGCTCTGCATTGTCCCACCTACCTGCTGGTCTGGTACCTATCCAGCTCAACTCAGGGGACCGGCTGAAAAAGGGGTCCCCTACTCCTCCGCCATCTTAACCTCCCCCCCACCGAGTATATTTCTAACCCCAAACATTTGTTCTCATTCTCCCTGCTAGAATGCCTTTGTCCCAGATGAATCCTGCCCCACCCACCACAAGTTCAGCCCCAGTGCCCCTGTTTCTAGGAAGCCTTTCTTAAAGGCTTCAGTTCTCACTGAACCTCACTTTCCTAAATTTCCTCCAATGTTTGTTGCTTAAAACATTCTCAAGTATGGGAACCCAAAAACCATCTAAACCCACCCGACGTACTGTCCATGTTGACCTTGACCTGACCTTACTATTCTACTGTTTTCATCAATAAACTTTACTATTCCAGGAACTCTTTCCTAGGAGATTAAACATCGCAAATAACTATATTTGCAGGAAGTTTAGGAACTTCCTCAAAAATTTTTAAATGAACATAAAACTGTTAGACTTTTTAGTACATAACATCAAACAACTCTTTACTCTCCAAGGCTTCATGAAATCCTACCTTTGAAACCTTCCCTTTGCTGTGTCTGCCAATCTTGAACCATTACATTATGACCATTTGCCTGGTCTTAATTAACACTCCCTCACTTTGAACGATATCCCTTAAACCAAACCCTAAACCTCATCAGTATCCCTGACTCTCCTCTCCTCTGCTAAGTTCTACTCAGACCTCACTGTATTGGTGGCAAGCAACAAACTCAACTTTGCCTTGTTAGCAGGTTGTTGTAGCGGTATTTTGGGGGAATCAGAATTCAATAGGTACAATGTAAATTCCCTTTGTGTGCATAAACAGGTTGAACCTTGCGTCCAAAGTGTGGTTGGGATGTTGAGTCTGATGAGGCCACGCACCAAGAGGGTATGGGGAGTTTATTACTCACATAATGAGGCCTTCGGAGAGCATGGAACAGGCTCCTACACATGTCTGATAAGGGTTTGAGAGAGCAGACAAAATTTTTAGGGCTTTTATGGTGGTTAGGGGGAGGGGTTAGGGTGCGGGTTCCTGTATATGGGCTAGAGCTTGCATAGTTTGAACTTCCCATTAGTGCTAATGATAGGAGCACTTAGACTGCTTTTTCTGCCCAGATGTGGGGCAGAAGAAGAGGGTATGGTGGGGCCTGAAAGCTGTCAGCAGTCAGACACTAAACATGGAGTCACACTCTGCATTACACCTCTACTCAACCCTCCCATTTACCCCTCTCTATCCCCTTCAGCATCTAAAGAACCCCATGAGTAGTCTACCCACACATGGGAAGGGTATTGAGGGAATGCAGTACATTGAAAGTTGTTATACTCAATGTTCATAAGAATTCAATTGAAAATCTAGCATGTAGTACTAACTTTAGAAACAAAACATTAAACTATGCTGTGGTCGAGAGACCCTAAGGTGAAGCCCATTGACCTGCCTTCTGCTATTCACACCCTTTATATAATCCCCTTCCCTTGAATGGAAACAGATCTTACAACTTTTGATTAACAAATCAAAGGTCAAAGTATTTTTCAGGTGCAGTCAGGATCCCAAAGAAGTTGATTATGAGTTAAAGGGGAGAAATTCATTGGTAGACCTGATAGTGAAAACCTTAGAAAGAGGGACAAGGCCTTTCCTTAGGGAAAGGGAGACACCTGTTGCTGGCTTTGAAGAGGTGAGGTGCCATTTGTGACAGAGTCCATGGAGAAGACCACATGGTGGGGAGCTGTTGGAAGCCTCTAGGAGCTGAGATTGGCCTCTGGCTGGCATTCAGCAAGGAATTGGGGAACTAAGTCATACAACTGCCAGGAGATATATTTTGCCAACAGCCTGGGTGAACTTGGGAGTGAATTTCTCCCAGTCAAGACTCCAGATGAGAATGCAGCCCAGCCAACATCTTAATTTCAGCCTGGTGAGACTGTGAGCAGAGGACCCAACTAAACTATGCCCAAAATCCTGATCCACCAAAACTGTGAGATAATAAATGTGTGTTGTTTAAAGCCATGAAGTTTGTGGCCATTTGTTACACAGTAATAAATAACTGATGGATACATGTTGAAGTAATAGCTTATTCTCTCAAGGCAAAGAATGGAAACAAGATCTCAGATTTCCTTGAGAACAGAAGAATAAAAGCAGTTAGTGTATTTAGTGTATTTAAGGTATTTACTAGGGTGGTCTTACTTCACAAAAATGGGTTGGCCACTGTTTCAGTAGCTTCTGCATTTCACTCTCTTAAGGAATACTGTCTTTCCTGACCAGGTTGTTCCTTGCTGTCAAGTCCTCATTACTTTGCCTGTAATGTAGGCAGGCAGCCAGGAGCGTCCGGCCTCCTGACTCAGTTCACAGATGCCACAAATATTATCTACCTGTAACGGGAAGACTCTAATCACACACTGACAGTTGGATCCATTCCAGCCGTACAACCTTCTAAATTATTTGCATCAAAACATAACCCCTAAGAAACATTTCCAGGTATATGGCACCGTAAAACAGAACCTAAATTAACTTGGCCAACAGCTTCATACCCTGTAGCTGAATGTCTGCTTGCTAATATTTGCATAACTCATTACTATGTCTTTGTGTGTTTAGACCATGTATTTTTTCTCTCTTATCCGTCACAGCCCCTCAGGCAGAGGCTTGGGGCCGTTCCTTACTATGTGCTTGTTTATGGGGTGGATGGGTTCCCTGGGGCAGCCTTCCAGCTTGCCTGAGGCGATGACTATGTATTCTGGAATAAGTCCTAGCTAATAATTTTCCTTTCTCACAAGACTCCCCTACCTGCTTAGGGAAACAAAGTGAGGGTTGCTGGAGGGGAGGTAAATGGGGGGATGGGCTAACTGGGTGATGGGCATTAAGGAGGGCATGTGGTGGAATGAGCACTTGGTGTTATATGCAAATGCTGAATCACTAAATTCTACCTCTGAAACCAATAATACACTATATGTCAATTAAATTGAATTTAAGGGAAAAAATAGTAAGCTCTTCCTCTTAAAATTTTTTTTTTTTTTAGTTTGTAAGGGCAGCACCTCCCCCTACCTTATCACTCCGCCCAGCACTATTGTGATAGACACTACATGAAAACATAGCTTAGAGCTTCCTTCGCCTACTTAAAATTATATATATCCTTACATTCATTCAAGAGAATGTTTTCTGGAGAATGTATAGGGCAGGATACATGTTCAATAAAATTATAAGTGGGCCAAAGTCTATTTGGGGACAAAGCCTATTTTGTGACAATTTATTCTCTGTGGGAATCCCTTTGACATCTGTATTGGTTAGCCAAGGTTGCCATAACAAAATATAAACCAGATGGCGAACCAACAAAAATTTATTTTCTCACAGTTCTAGAGGTTGGATATCTGACGTCACGGTATCAGCAAGTTTCTTCTGAGGTTTCTCTTCTTGGCTTGTGGATGGCCACCGTCTCATTATGTCTTCATGTGGCTTTTATTCTCTGTGTGTGCATATCTGTGTTCTAATTACCTCTTCTTATGAAAACACTAGTCGTATAGGAATAGGACCCAGCCTAATGACCTCATTTTAACTTAATAACAGCTTGACATCTTGATCTCCAAATACAGTCATACCTTGAGGTACTGGGAGTTAAGGGCTTCGACGTATGAATTGGGGGAGGGCACAATTCAGCCCATAGCAGTATCCCATTTGGAATCTGATTTCACCAGTGTAAAGAAGATTGACCCTAGAGGTGGGGGAATCCCTGGAAATATCTGAAGTGATAGGTACAGAATTGGTCTTCAGGGCTGGCCAAAGTCTCCCTTGGACAGTGAGTCAAGGATGGCCCATGGCCATTCTCAGAGGTTGGGTCAATGGAGGCACAACCAATATCAGGTTTCTCCAAGACCCAAGAAGAGGCAGTAGAAATCCAGAATTCAGATTTTCTTCTAGGACATTTCAGAGGTGGGCTAGTGTCCACAAAGAAATTGGGAAGCTCTATTTTTAACTTCTTGAGGAGCCTTCATACTGTTTTCCAAAGTGGCTGTACCAACTTGCATTCCCACCAATAGTGTAAGAAGATTCTCCACATTTCTCCACATCCTCTCCAGCAATTGTTGTTTCCTGCCTTGTCATNCATGGCCATTCTCAGAGGTTGGGTCAATGGAGGCACAACCAATATCAGGTTTCTCCAAGACCCAAGAAGAGGCAGTAGAAATCCAGAATTCAGATTTTCTTCTAGGACATTTCAGAGGTGGGCTAGTGTCCACAAAGAAATTGGGAAGCTCTATTTTTAACTTCTTGAGGAGCCTTCATACTGTTTTCCAAAGTGGCTGTACCAACTTGCATTCCCACCAATAGTGTAAGAAGATTCTCCACATTTCTCCACATCCTCTCCAGCAATTGTTGTTTCCTGCCTTGTCATTTTTTGCCATTCTAACTGGTGTAAGGTGGTATCTCATTGTGGTTTTGATTTATATTTCCCTGATGGCTAATGATGGCTAATGATGTTGAACATTTTTTTATGTGTCTGTTAGCCATTTGTATGTCTTCTTTGGATAAGTGTCTGTTCATGTCTTCTGTCCATTTTTTGACTTGATTATTTGTTTTTTGGGTGTTGAGTTTGAGAAGTTCTTTATAGATCCTGGATACCAGCCCTTTATCTGTAGTGTCATTTGCACATACCTTCTCCCATTCTGTGGGTTGCCTCTTTGTTTTGTTGACTGCTTCCTTTGCTGTGCAGAAGCTTTTTATCCTACTTTATGAGTCAGCAATTGCACTACTGGGTATTTACCCCAAAGATACAGATGTAGTGAAAAGAAGGGGCACATGCACCTCAATGTTCACAGCAGTATTGTCTGCAACAGCCAAACTATGGAAGGAGCCAAGATGCCCCTCAACAGATGAATGGATAAAGAAGATGTGGTTCATATATACAATGGAATATTACTCAGCCACCAGGAAGGATGAATACCCACCATTTGCATCAACACGGATGGAATTGGAGATTATGCTAAGTGAAATAAGTCAAGCAGAGAAAAACAATTATCATATGGTTTCACTTTTATGTGGAACATAAGGAATAGCATGGAGGACATCAGGAGAAGGAAAGGAAAAATGAAGGAGGGGATATAGGAGGGGGAGATGAACCATGACAGACTATGGACTTTGGGAAACAAACTGAGGGTTTCAGAGGGGAGGGGGTTGGGGGATTGGGTTGGCCAGGTGATGGGTATTAAGGAGGGCACGTATTGCAATGAGCACTGGGTGTTATACCCAAACAATGAAGTGTGGAACACTATATCAAAAACTAATGAACCATTGTATGGTAACTAACATATCATAATAAAAAACAATAAACCAAGTAATAGCCTGGAAAACAGAAGCATAGATTAGAGAATATTGTATGGCCTTATTAAAGTTTTTTCCTCTGCTGTCGTAAGATATAAAAAAGATATACAAATATACATCTATACCTTAAACAAACAAACAAACAAATATACAAATTGGGAAGCTTCACTCTGTAATGGTAGGTGGGAGGGTCTTACAAGGGAATGGCAGACGAACACAGGACCAAGACAGAACCAGCTCCTCTGCTCCGTACTTGTGCAAAGAGACAGGCAGTGGAGACAAAGCAATCCAAGGTACCATGAACAAAAATAATCAGACAGCCAAATGGTTAGGAAGGAGAGGTACTGCGGACACACAGTGAGACCAGAAGTCCAGGACAGGAGGCCTGGACACTAAAGCATGACAGGACCTCTTCTTCTGCGAGATGGAGAAACAGGTGAGCTTCTCTTGGAAGGGTCTCAGAAAGCTCACGGACAATGCTCCGTACTGCTGCAAGGAGTTTTCGATTTGTGGCAATATCATGATGTTTTTGTGATGCAGGGTTGCCTTCAGGAATTTTCTGCTCTGCAGGGTTTGCCTCAAAAAGCAAAAGTTTAGGAGGGGAGCCTTTTCTTCTAAGATGTGTGAATATTTGCCAGGCTCCCAGGTTGACATGTATGAGATGCCGAATATAGGACAGATCTAGACGAAGGGCAGAAGAGGGTCAGGGCACTTTCCCCCTTCCCAGCGATAGAGCCTCATTCATAGACTAAGAAGACTGAGCAAGTTAGTCTTCTAGATTCAAATACCACAACCAAACAAAGAAAACAAAAGGAAAGCCTCTCTATGTTTGATCCAAAGCCTGTGGACTTCACACTCCTTATAACACTCCTTTAAGGGTGGGATGTAGTTATGCCACTAAATGGGGGAACATTCTAAGCTACTTACTGAAGGTGCCCTGGGTAGGTCTGTATGAGAAAAAGTATCACATGGTGTAGAGTTTCATGAACAGAATGTACCAGACACCTGAGGGGTGCCGGGTGGCTTAGCCAGTGAAGTGTCTGACTCTTGATCTCAGCTCAGGTCTTGATCTCAGGGTTGTGG
>NW_023178632.1:0-2700 GCF_002007445.2 Ailuropoda melanoleuca
CCGAGCTCCATGAGCCAGTCTAGCAAATTGGTGGAACTTGAGAAGGGGGTCGTGGGAACCTGCAATCTCTAGCAGGTGGGTCAGAAGCACAGGGACAGCCTGGCCTCGTGACTGGCGTGTGACATGGGGACAGTCTGGTGGGACAGGGCCCTTGGCCTGTGGGATGTGACGTTGTCTCCGGGCGGATGACCCAGGTGAGTGAGGCTGTAGGACAGCCCGCTGGTGCGGTGGGGTTGCTCGGGTGGGAAAAGCCCTCCACATTCGGGGACGGAGTGTCAGCAGTGAAACGCTCGGTGTGAGTAGTACCGGAGAACTTCAGTTTTCCCAGCACACTTACACACAAGTTACCTACTCAACACTGGCTGCATGATTTGCAAGGCCTGGAAGAAAATGGGAATTTGGGGTCCCTTCTTAAAAAAATTTGATGAATTTCAAGACGGCAGTCACGGTGCACTCTGTGGGGTCCTGCTGAGCGTGACTGCCCCGGGCGGGTCAGCGTCTGCGAGGCCGGCCCTGGTGGTAGTTCTGGGCTCTGGGTGATTCGGGGCATGTGGGTTCTGGGGTCAGCTCCCGCGCCTACTGGAGGAGCTCCTTGAATGGAAACAGCCTTCGCTCTGTGCCCTGTCCGGGGGGAGGCTGGCCCCCCTGCCAGCGCTCGCCCCTCCGACCCTGCGTCCAGTTCCAGGGGCGGGAGCAGGGCCCCCGGAAATGCTGGAAGGCCCTGCTCCCCGAGGACAACTCAGCACCGTGAAGGAACGTTCTTTCATATTACCGTCTCCAGCGTCAGCCTGATGCACCCTCCCCCACCTTCCCATTAAAATACTCATAAAAAAGATGAAAAGGAGAAAATTCACAACAGCAGGGACATTATGGGTAATAAGCAACCATATGCCAGGATCCCGGGAGCGCTCACGGCCCCGCATCAGCAGGGGTGTGGTTAGAAAAGCAGCTGTGGCTGCAGTCGACTCCCCGACTCCCCAGGGCCAGGCCTGCGGCACTGGGTCCAGCTGGGGCAGCGGCATCGCGGACTGAGGACACCGGGAGACAGGCTTTGGGTCAGCAGGGCTGCTGCTTGCCACCTCCTGCCCAGCCCCACCTCATGCTCGCCAGGGAGTGCATGGGACTGGCCCCGCCGATCCTTCGGCCTCCCCTGCACGCCCTTCCTCCTCGGTCACCGTCCATGCCACTGTGCCCGCTCGCCTGCCCGCTCACCTGCCCGCAGCAGCCTCAGCCTCACCTGTGCGGCTGCCTCTCCCTGACACACCTTCCATCGCTTTCCTTGTGCCCTTGGAATTCCGTGCCCTCCGGAACCCATCCCAGGGGCAAGTGCTCCTGTCTCAGAAGCCCGACTCCCCCAGGGCCCTGCTCAGCCAGACAGTATCCTCCTGTCCCCTGACCCCGGTCCACGTCGACAGGGTGGGAATTGAGGCCAGGCTGCACTAGCCAGAACCTCTCCTCCCTGGGCTAACGCCCCTGGGTCCCCGTGTGAAGTGACGGAGGAGAGAGACCACCAAGCAGACATTTGACCAGAGAGCACCCTTCCCCCAGGCCATGAGAGTAGTGACCCCCCAGCCCTTGCTCCTGCCCTGCAATGGCCATCCCCACCACACGGCACCGACGAGGGATCGTAGTGAGGACTTGCGACCTCTGTCTCGGGCCGTGAGATCTCGTACTCCCCCAGGGAGCTGTGAGCGTTTTGTGACCACTCACTTAAGAGCACTGAAGAAACTGGCCTGGTCCAGATGGCTTGGTTCCCTGTGCCAAGACTTCTGCACATTCCTAAATTTCTTTTCAGACAAGTACGTGCAGTCCTTGCGTGTTGCTCTCTTGGGTCCAAGTTCATGTGACAGGAGCACGCCAGCTCAGGAGGAAGCCCTGAGGCCATCAGTGCTGGTCCCAGGGAGTCCCCACACTGAAAGGCCAGGGGGGGCAAAGATTGGGGAAGAACTTGCCTGCAACCACACAATTTACCAGGATCAGAAACTAATAATATCGGCACGATGTTATTATTTCAGAGAATTCTTACCCAAGGAGAGAAAGTTGCAAATGCCTTTACTGGGTCTTTCAGGAACTGCCTACAGTTCATTTACTGGAACAACAATCCTCAGCCAGACCTATTCTCAGGACAGCGGATCGACTCACTGATGGACGGAACAACTCCCTTTCCAAACGGCTGTTTACTTGTCAAGACTGGCTTGCCCTCACAGTGTCCGTAGTCCTGAACTGTTTGTCCCAGCAGACTTCTGTGTGGAAAGACCCTCCTTGGAACCCTCCAGAATCCTGCACCGATCCGCCCTGGGCTGCACCACCAGGACCTGCTCCCGGCTCCAGCGAGCTGCCTTTCCCTTTACTGCAGCAGTGAAGCCACTTGGCTTTGCTTTGTCCACACTCGATTCTCAGCATCACTGTGAACATCAGTGATGGTTGGTTTTGAAGCTTCTGGGCCTCCGTGGGGTTCAGCGTTTGCTTCTGTGACTCAGCGGTCGGCATCCCCTCGGGCCCAGGGCTGAGGCTGCTGACCTTTACTACGCCAGCCTGTCCGAGGGCCTCACTGCCTGGCATGTGGTCACGTGTCCCTCCTCGATGTTGTCCATTTGGTCATTCATCCAACAAACACTCACGGTGGGATTTCTCATCACCGTATGCCCCGTTCCTTCAATTACCAGCCTCCTGCAAGTGTCTCGATTTACTGAAACCTTT
>NW_023178632.1:5268-5643 GCF_002007445.2 Ailuropoda melanoleuca
CAGAAGTTTGGAACTCTCAGCCCTGCGCCCCGTTCTCCAGAGGTGGGGGCTGGAAAGGGTTATTCCAAGGATGGCTCATTCCCGCATGGTGAAGCCTCCATGAAAGTCCCAACGCTACACGGTTCAGGGAGGTTCAGGGCTGGTGAGCATGTAGGGGTGCTGGGAGAGGGGCACCCCTGGGGAGGGAACAGGAGCTCCACACCCCTCCCCATTCCTTGCCCTCCACCTCTCCATCTGGCTGCTCACCTGCCTCCTTTATCATATCCTTTTATAATAAACTGCTAAGAGTAACTAAACTGCTTTTCCGAGCTCCATGAGCCAGTCTAGCAAATTGGTGGAACTTGAGAAGGGGGTCGTGGGAACCTGCAATCTCTA
>NW_023178633.1:0-169 GCF_002007445.2 Ailuropoda melanoleuca
CCCTGGGGAAATCCTGTCAAAACTGCTGGCGGCAATGGAACGAAAACGCCCAAAACACGTCCGTCAGAAACCATACCGTACAGGGACCATCTTAGCACTCTCATCACCCTTCGTGAATAGGGAAACATGAGGGAAAGTGGTCGCGGAAGCCTGACGAGTTTGCCCCATA
>NW_023178633.1:533-1187 GCF_002007445.2 Ailuropoda melanoleuca
AAAACCCGCTTCCAACGAAATGCTTGCTCCCTGGGGAAATCCTGTCAAACCTGCTGGCGGCAAAGGAACGAAAAGGCCCAAAACACGTCCGTCAGAATCAACACCATACATTGACCGTCTTAGCACTATCATCACCCTTCGTGAATAGGGAAACATGAGGGAGAGTGGTCGCGGAAGCCTGACGAGAGTGCCCCATAGTGGTCTCTGAGACCCCACACAGTGCAGGGAAATATCAACGATCATCATCTCTCGTGAGTAAGGGAGCATGAATGAAAAGGTTCAGGATTTTCGAGGATTCAGCGCCCTTCTCATTGGTAATAAAGCAGAGCGTCCAGGAAAACACCTCCAGCGAACAGCAGCCTTTTCACTGGGGACCCCGATTCCACATTGTTTGTAGGGGCCTGGGGAGGATCCAGCCCTTAGAAACAAGAAACAAAGTGTGAGGGGAAAGCCCTTGAGTCACGACGGCCAGATGGAAGGTGGAACAGGAATCAAGGTGCTTTGGTACCGTGAGTGAATCACGACGAACAGAGCACTTTTGAGAAAGACAAATCGATAAAACACGCTTCCAACGAAATGCTTGCGCCCAGGGGAAATCCTGTCAAAACTGCTGGCGGCAATGGAACGAAAATGCCCAAAACACGTCCGTCAGAA
>NW_023178634.1:0-3403 GCF_002007445.2 Ailuropoda melanoleuca
GAAGCCTTCACAAGCCCCTCCTTGAGGTGGCAAGGTGTCCCTCCTCTGGCTGCAGCAGCCTCCGCTCACCTTGTCACACATTAGGGTGACCCATGCTTGGTGGGAGCTCCGCAGACACGGAGTCTGGCTGTGTCGTGTTCGTCACGGTAGCGCCACGGCCTTCACATTGCTCAGGGCATGGGACACAGTAATGGCTCAAAAATGCATGTTAATTAGATACAAATAGTCTAAGGAATCACCTTGCCGTGCCGCCGCCTCCAGGAAGAATTCCGTGATCCTTCCAGCCTCGGACGCTTTTCCACACGTGGCCTTCCTTTGCAGTCTCTGCCTCTCTTTTATCCCGATCCCTTTCTCCTTTTCCACTCCATGGCAAATGGCCTGGCACGTGGGAGGTGCTCTGTAAGTGGTCGCCGAATGAATGTTAGCAGAAAACTGAACTGATTTTGTTCACAGAAGCATAGAAAGAATCATTCTGGGATATTCTGTGTACTGGGATCATTTTTTTGCCCTTACGTTGTCAAAAACAATATTCCTAGTATTCCCTAATATTCCAGGGAAGACCGTGAATTCTGAGACCCCATCACCTGTCTGTGTAAAACCTTCAGCTTCCCTGATTGTAGAGGTTCACAGAATTTCCTGATTCTTGTTGTAGTTGTCGTTGTTGCTGTTTTGAGGTCCACAGATTTTTGAGGCCTAGAACGTGAGGGTTGGCACAGCTCTGAAAGGTTGCCTAGTCTCTCTCAAGCCACCTCATCTTAGAGATCAGGAAACCAAGGTCGAGGAGCACAGAATAATTCATCAAGGCAAGTCAACGGCCAATAGAACAGGTCTCACCTATATTCACCTATATACAGACACAGCGAGGTCTGATCAAGCCTTAGTACAGAGCATTGCACCCGTCTACACCCTTGATCTGATCCTAACACTCTCATCCTCCCATGCCTGACTCTGTGGAAGAATCTCACATGATGTGGGAATGGTGAGTATTTGGGAAGGACCATTCAGAAAACATGTATTGAATTCAGCAAGCTTTACTGTTACTATTTTTGCCAGGATGGAAGTTCCCGCGAGAGTTGCAGATTGACCCGGTTGTGCCCCCAGCCCCAGCGCCTGGCACGTGGTAAGTACCACACAGCACATACATGTTGGGTTGAAATTAAGAATGCACATGTCACCAAGTTGTTGGTCAAAACTGGAATGATACAAAGTAGATCGCAAGACCCCCATGCTAGGATGCTGTACAACCCCATAAAGGGAGGTACACATACACATAAAAAATAGAGAAACCCGAAAAGGAAGGCTACACCAGCCTGAGAGTCGTGACTGCCACGGGGACCAGGATCGGGGCGGGTTCCGGGGAAATCTGATTTGTGTCTAGTGGGTTTTATTTCTTAATCAAAAAAAGAAATTGAAGGAAGAAGTGAAGGAAATATGACAAAATGTATTTATTCTGTATGATGGGTACACGGGTGTTTGTTATATCCATCTCTGTGATTTTCTGGGGGTTTGAGATTTTTCGTAATACTGCAGCTGTATTATGTAAGGAACTATTGTAGTTTTACTGTTGGTCCCAGTGCTGAGGTTTCCAGAACCGTTCTCAGATTGGATGATTCGGAAGGATGCGTAGAGCTCAGGGAAGCTGCTGTACGTATGGTGTAGAGTAGCAAGAGGACGGGGAATCAGCAAAGGGAAAAGGGATGTAGGGCAGAGTTCGGGCGACGGGGAATGAGCTTCCTTTGTCCTCTCCTGGCAGAGTTGTACGGTAGCACTGAATTCTCTCAGAAATGAGGTGTGACAATACGCACCAAGTCCCCCCGACCAGGGAAGCTCCCCTGCGAGCCCGTGTCCAGGGTTTATCTGGTCTCGGTCATGTGGGCATGGCGCACCTGCTCGACTGACCTTAGCTACAGCCTCTGGATCTCCAGATCAAAGAGATACAGTGGTGGCCTGAGGCCCTCATTATAAATCACATTGTTAACATGAAGCTATCTGGTGTGGTCTAAGGTCCCAGGTATGCAAAGATACTCTTATCAGGCAGAACATTCCAGGGACTCATAGGTTACGTCATAGGAGACTGAGAAGGGCCAGTCCTTTCTTCGGAATGTGCAAGCATGACGATCCCAAGCCTGCTGAGTTAACCCTTTATTGTACAGCCCTGGGCCAACCCAAAGTGAGATGGAAGACCACCACGTGCATTTGTGAAAGATTTTGTGAGCCTGAGGCAGCCACCTACCTCCAGGCTAGAAAAAGTCTGGAGAGACTGGGGCATCTGGGGAGCCTGCTCCCCACTTCACACCAAGGAAAACGGGCTCGGAACGGACCACTGGAGATCTAGGCTTGTGTCTCGAAGTTTCAGGAACCAAAGGGACTGACACTTGATTGACACCCGAAGAATCTAACTTAGGAAACACTGGCGTGGCCGCTCTGGCGACCAGGCTTTGGGATCTGACTGCCCTCGCAGATTATTCTGGGACCAAAAAACAGGTGAGGGTTCCTGGTGGGAGGGAAAGGGAGAGCTAGTTTAGGACCTTCTTAGTCCTGGTCAAGGTGAGTCCAACAGGGGACTGGACCATAGGATTCTCAGAGGCTAAGGAAGGAGCTGTAAGCAACCAACCGGGAGAAAGTGAATCCACCCAGAGATGAGGAGTGGAGGGGCTTTTGAAGAACCCTTTTAAATGCCGCGGAAGAGAAAGGGTAACCGTCCAACCCTGTCAAGCCCAGGGAGTCACCATGGAGAGATTTCCTGTCCGTGTTCTCCTCTCCAACCTGCCCTGTTCTAGCTCTCGAGAGCAGAGACCGGTTAGCAAATGTGTGAGGAGCGGCAGAAGACCAGGGCGAGGGGGACAAGTCCTTTGGGACTTCAGTCTGTACAGTTCAGAGCTGGGGAAGGAGGGACACTTTCAACCGTGAAAGAAGTGTAAGTTCTAATTGTTAATGAGCCTGGAGATCTTCATTCCTGAACGGGGCTGTCTTGGAGAACAGAGAGACAAAGAGGAACTTTCTGCTTCTTTCCCCCCTCTGTGCTTCAATTCTGGTATTTTCTACCAATTTGTCTTCACCTGAACTTGGTTCTGTTCCCTGCTGTGCTCCGTCTCCTGCAAGCCATTCTAATAAGTACCAACTTCAGATGTTATGTTTCATATTTCTAGAATGTTCTTCAGAAATATATTTTAGGAACACCTGGGTGGCTCAGTTGGTGAAGCATCTACCTTCAGCTCAGGTCATGATCTCAGGGTCCTGGGATCCAGCCCCACGTTGAGCTCCCTGCTCGGCGGGGCATCTGCTTCTCCCTCTGACCCTCCCCCTGCTCGTTATTTATAAATAAATAAAATCTTTTTTAAAAATTTAAAAAATCAGGGCGCCTGGGTGGCACAGCGGTTAAGCGTCTGCCTTCGGCTCAGGG
>NW_023178634.1:9145-9535 GCF_002007445.2 Ailuropoda melanoleuca
CTGAAGCCCAGCCACACCCCCAGGGTGTTAAACCACAACATCTGGGGTGGGACTCGGGGGTGAGGAGCTGGGAAAGCTCCCTGTGGTCTGGGCGCGTGGCCGTGGGTGGAGGGCGCCGGGGTGCCACTGCCGCCCTCGAAGTGTGGCCCACAAACCAGCAGTGTGGGCATCAGCCGTGCCTTATCTCGGATGGCGGCCAGGCCTGCTGACGCAGAACCCCACAGAGGAGCCCAGCTCACGCTCCAGGCCGAGAAGCATCTGACGGAAAACATGCAATTCTGCGTTTACATGGGAGAAAACACAGTCCGGGACATTTCCACGATGCAGGTTTATTGAGCACGGCAGTAGCTGGTGGCCTTTGGGTTTTCATTAAATTAATATGTGACTCAT
>NW_023178635.1:0-1383 GCF_002007445.2 Ailuropoda melanoleuca
GATCAGAATATAGAACCGTATAGAATGACAAGCAACGTGTGATTTTAGTTAGGAAAGGCCTTTTTTTTTTTAAAGATTTGAGAGAGAGAGAGCACGAATGCACGAGCACGAGTGGGGGGAGGGGCTTAGGGAGAGACTCTCAAGCAAACTCCCTGGCAAGTGCAGAGCCCAACACGGGGCTTGATACCATGACCCGGGAGATCATGACCTGAGCTGACATCAAGAGTTGGATGCTCCACCAACTGAGCCAGCAGGTACCCCTAGGAAAGACTTTTTAAGCAAGTCCTCAGAACCAGAATGCTCCAAAGACAGAAATCACGGGTCCTGGTAAAGATAGGAGACCTTGGCACAGGATAAAGTACACCGTCTTAGAGAAAGTATTACCAGCTACTTAGCGAATGTCTGAGCTTTGGGAATAAGAAGGAGTCCAATACCTAAAATGTAGGGATACAGCTTGAGAAAGATGGTAAACTCTGGGAAAAGAGATACACAGCCTTCTGGTGGACTCAGAAGGCCTTGGAATCAGTCTAGCGATCACACACATTTATGCTGTATTCTATAACAAGGCAGGCTCGAGACCACTAGAAGCCTTCCAAGATCAGAGAGGCAATCCTGTAGATCCCCTAACACCCAGCCCACGTGGCATCAAGACAGTCAGAACCTACAGACCCAGGTGGCCCCTCCCAGGTGGAGATTCCACCTGGCTGAGAAGATCTTAAAGTCGCCGTGCCTCTCCCACTCTGAAGTATTCAATACAGCTTTTTAAAAATGGGATCTCTTAGATCCTTCTAAACTTTGTAAACTGGGTATGTCACCCCCACAGAGCGTATGATCTAGATCATAAGAAGATTCCAAGCGTGGCATTGAGAGTTGTTGAAACCAATACAAGTTAGCCTTTAAGAAGAATTTGCGATAGGACCACTTCACGTGCACATGTGTGGGTTTTGGTTGTAGAGTCCTTAAGGAGAAGTCTTCACATTTTGAGCAAATAATTTATGAAGAATCATATAAAGAATTACGTGGCTTGACTATGACTTTGCTGCATAATGTGGAGAGATTTCCATACGATGGTATTCTCACACCCGTGTCCACATGCTTGTCTATCTTGCACAAGCCATGGAGCAGCACAGGCAAGGGAAGAAGGCAGTGGGTGGGCAGAGAAAGCATCCTCAGAGTTCTCCTAGGTCTTGCCCCCAATGGAAGTTTTCTTTTGTCATATCCTTACCTTTTTCTCTCAACGTGTTTTGGAAGATCAATTCGGCACTCTCTCTGGAGAATAGAGCTGCATTTACAGGTTAGACTCAGGGGTGCCTGGGTGGCACAGCAGTTAAGCATCTGCCTTCGGCTCAGGGCGTGATCCCGGCGTTATGGGATCGAGCCCCA
>NW_023178635.1:9512-10446 GCF_002007445.2 Ailuropoda melanoleuca
AAGATTTGAGAGAGAGAGAGCACGAATGCGCGAGCACGAGTAGGGGGAGGGGCTTAGGGAGAGACTCTCAAGCAAACTCCCTGGCATGTGCAGAGCCCAACGCGGGGCTTGATACCATGACCCGGGAGATCATGACCTGAGCTGACATCAAGAGTTGGATGCTCCACCAACTGAGCCAGCAAGTACCCCTAGGAAAGACTTTTTAAGCAAGTCCTCAGAACCAGAATGCTCCAAAGACAGAAATCACAGGTCCTGGTAAAGATAGGAGACCTTGGCACAGGATAAAGTACACCATCTTAGAGAAAGTATTACCAGCTACTTAGCTAATGTCTGAGCTTTGGGAATAAGAAGGAGTCCAATACCTAAAATGTAGGGATACAGCTTGAGAAAGATGGTAAACTCTGAGAAAAGAGATACACAGCCTTCTGGTGGACTCAGAAGGCCTTGGAATCAGTCTAGCGATCACATGCAGTTATGCTGTATTCTATAACAAGGCAGGCTCGAGACCACCAGAAGCCTTCCAAGATCAGAGAGGCAATCCTGTAGATCCCCTAACACCCAGCCCACGTGGCATCAAGACAGTCAGAACCTACAGACCCAGGTGGCCCCTCCCAGGTGGAGATTCCACCTGGCTGAGAAGATCTNGTTCTACCTGGCTGAGAAGATCTTAAAGTCGCCTTGCCTCTCCCACTCTGAAGTATTCAATACAGCTTTTTAAAAATGGGATCTCTTAGGTCCTTCTAAACTTTGTAAACTGGGTATGGCACCCCCACAGAGCGTATGATCTAGATCATAAGAAGATTCCAAGCGTGGCACTGAGAGTTGTTGAAACCGATACAAGTTAGCCTTTAAGAAGAATTTGTGATAGGACCACTTCACGTGCACATGTGTGGGTTTTGGTTGTAGAGTCCTTAAGGAGAAGTCTTCACATTTT